>NC_134276.1:217929163-217978523 GCF_949628215.1 Phalacrocorax aristotelis
GACACGGGTGTGGGGAGAAGGGGCCGAGGCCTGCCCGGCTCGTGACACGGGTGTGAGAGAAGGGGCCGAGGCCTGCCCGGCTCGTGACACTGGTGTGGGAGAAGGGGCCGAGGCCTGCCCGGCTCGTGACACGGGCGTGAGAGAGGGGCCGAGGCCTGCCCGCTCGTGACACGGGTGTGGGAGAAGGGGCCGAGGCCTGCCCGGCTCGTGACACGGGTGTGGGAGAAGGGGCCGAGGCCTGCCCGGCTCGTGACACGGGTGTGGGAGAAGGGCCGAGGGCCCCCTGCCCGGCTCGTGACACGGGCGTGGGAGAAGGGGCCGAGGCCTGCCCGGCTCGTGACACGGGCAGTGAGAGAAGGGGCCGAGGCCTGCCCGGCTCGTGACACGGGCGTGGGAGAAGGGGCCGAGGCCTGCCCGGCTCGTGACACGGGTGTGGGAGAAGGGGGCCGAGGCCTGCCCGGCTCGTGACACGGGTGTGGGAGAAGGGGCCGAGGCCTGCCCGGCTCGTGACACGGGTGTGGGAGAAGGGGCCGAGGCCTGCCCGGCTCGTGACACGGGCGTGAGTACGGGGCCGAGGCCGAGTGGGCTCACGACAGGTGTGTGCTGTGACGGCCCCCCGGCCCCGTGGGGGCGCGCGAGCCCCGCCCCACGTGGATGTGGGGCGCGCGCCGCCCCCCGAAAGCAGAAGCTGCGGCTGCTTTGGGGAAGCAAAACTAGGCGGGGACACGGGGGGGACGGGACTCCCCGCGGGGCATCCCCAGACCCCCACCCCCGCGCGGGGGGAGGGGACAGACCCACCGGTGGAGCGGCGGGGGGGGGGGGGGGGGGGGGGGGGAGGGGGGGTCACGGCAGCCACGCGAGGGGTCCCAACCCCCCCCCCGACCCCGACCCCCCACGCACCCGGTGCACGCGTGACCGCTCGCACACGCGTGTGCGGCGTGTGTGTCCCCTCCCCGGCGGTGGCAAGCGCACACGCGTTTGTGCGCGGGGGGTGGTGGTGGTGGGGGGAGCCACGGATGGACACACGGACACTTCCTCAACCCGCGGCTCCCCCTCCCGCGTGGGCCGCGTCCCGTGGTGCCGTGGGCGCCCCTGAGTGGGTGCTGCCGGCCGGGACCCACGGCACCCACAGCCCCCACCCCCCCCACGGGGACCGACCCGCGGGCCCCCACTGCGGAGCACGCACCCCGCGGCACCCACCCCGCGGGGACCCTCCCCACGGGGACCCCCTCGCCCTCGGGCACCCACCCTCGGGTCCCGGCCCCCCCCCGCCCCGAGACCCCCAACCCACCCCCCACCCCCCCTGCCCACGGGGGATCCCGGACACGCGGCCCCGGACTCACCTGCGCCCCGCGGCCGCCGCTGCCCAGCGCTTCCGCACGTCGGGGCCGGCCGTGGCGGGGGCGGGGGCGTGGCCGGCCGAGGGACCGCCCCCGGCACCGCCCCGCCCCGGGGGCGAGGCCCGTGGGTGTCCCCCGTGGGTGTGTCCCCTCCATGTGTGTCGTCCCCCCCCAGTCGTGCGTCGGTCCCCCCCCACCGGTGTCACCCGTGACGTGTGCCCGCTCCCCCCCGGGCATTACCGCCAGACCACCTCATTAACATACGCTTTGCATACATTTGCATATCCTGCGCCCACCGCCCGCCCCACGTGACGCGCGGGGATCCCCGCAGTGGGCGGGGATCCCTGCCGGGGTACGATTGGCCGCGCTCGCTGTCACTCAGGGTGTCCCCACCCACCCGCCGCCGCCCCCGCCCCTTCAGGCGAGGCACGCCCGCCCCGGGGGCGTTGCCAGGCAACGCGGAGGCGGGGCGATGGGGCGGGGCGAGGGGGGGGCGGGGCGAGGGGGGGCGGGCCCGCCAGGCCGTCGGGCTCTGCCGCCGGTCGCCCGCCTAAGCCCGACTTAAACCTGAGCTGGCCTCTGCTGCGGGGGGGGCCAGTTCCCACGGCGGGGGGGGCAGATCCCAGTGGATTCCCAGTGGTGGGGAGCAGATCCAGTGGGGGGTGGGGCGCGATCCCAGTGGATTCCCCTGGGGGCAGATCCCAGTGGATTCCCAGTGGGAGTGGAGCAGATCCCAGTGGATGCGGGGGAGGGGAGCAGACCCCAGTGGATGAGGGGAGCAGATCCCAGCCGATTCCCGGCGGGGGGGGGGGCGGGGGGGGGCAGATCCCGGAGGCAGGGGCCGCCCGGGCTGCTGCTCCGTTCCGGCCCCCCTCCCCGGGGGGTGGTGGGGTTTCCCCTCCTCGCTGCGCCCCTTCGAGGCAGCCCTTGGAGGATCCGTTGGGAGCCGCCTCTGGGATCAACCTGCAGATCCCTGGGGATCGGCCGCGGGGCAGGGCCTGATCCGGGGCCACCAGCCAGGAACGGCCAATTCGGCCGGGAATCTCGGCCCCGCTGTGCCGCGGGGTTGGGGGGGGGGGGGGGCGGGGGGCGGCTACAGCCCTCGGAGCGTCTTCCCGACGCATCCCGGCCGAATTCCCTTCCCGCACCGGAAAAGGCACCCAAACACGCCGGTTTCGGGGATGCCGATGGGGTATTTCCTCGAGGGTCCTGCTTCGGCGCCCGCTCGAGCCTCGCCAGGGGGGTGTCTCCCCTCGCGGGAGGGAGGCGGCGGCCCCACCGATGAGCCGGCGTCGAGCTTTTCGGCCGAGATTTCGGGGAAAGGGGAAGGAAACGGGACAGGCCGAGCATTTCCCCTCCGCCGCCGCCTTCCGGGAAGCGCCGGGCCTTCGGCTCAGCCTTGGATTTCTCCACGGAGAAACAAAACCCTTCTTGGCACCGATTTCCCTCTGCCAGCGCTCTCCGCCTCGTGGTTTCTTTTCTATTTCTTTTCTATTCCCAGATGAAAAAACTGAGTTTCAAATTCCTCGGGACGGCCTCGCGGCCGTGAGAGGGAGCACTCAGCCCTGCCGACGCCGCAGCGGCTCCGCCAAGGGCCGTCGGACGGGCTTTCCCGGAGTTGGGCATTCAGCGCCTCGGAGCCATCGCTTCCCGGGCTCCCGGCCAGCCGCCCCGCTCCGGATAGCGGCCGCGTAGATTTTGGGTTCTTTCAGCTGGTTTTTGGCCACAGGTAGAGGGAGAACCTTTCCGAAAACCCGGTGGCGCTCCCACCTCCGCGTTTCTGCCTCAAATCACGTCGTTGTTTGTCTTTAGTTAATTACGGGGGGGGGGGAGTAAAACAGCAGAGACCGATCTCCACATCTTAATTTGGCGGCTTCCTCCCGTAGAGCCAGCTCTGGCGCGAGCGCGATGCGCTGCCGAGGAGCCGGAGCGGTGCCGGAGCGGTGCCGGAGCCACGCCGGGCCAGCCGGCCGACCCACTCCCAGCCAGTCTGGGCAGAACACGAGGCCGCCCCGTTTCCAGGGGTTTTCCTCCGTGGCCGGGAGCCCAGCTCGGCTCCCCGCTGTCGGCCGGCTCCCGCAGCGTCAGCCAGGGCGCCCTCAGGCCGGCCAAAACCGAAGCGGCGTGGGAGACGCTCCAGCAGCCGCGACATCCAAAAGCCCCGTGCCCCGGGGAGAGGCGCCGAGGTGCCGGTTTGCGCTCCGGTTTTGACGTCTCGTGTTCTCTTGCGGCAGCTCCGAGCGGGCGGTTCGGAGAAAGCCGAGGGAATCCTTCGCCATCCCGCGCCTCCCGGTCAGCGGGACTTGCCGATGGAGGTGGTTCCTCGGCGGGAGGCGGTTCCTCGGTGGGACCGTGGTCCAGGTGAGTCGCCGTGGTTTCCCAGCCGCCGAGAGGAGACGTGGTACGAGCAGTCGTGGTCTCCGACCTCTACCTGAGACTTTTCCACCTTTTTAATCCCTTGTGTTTTTTCTCTTTTCAATCCCCGTTGACCTTGAAGAGCTCTGGGTTGTGGAAGCTCCGTCCCCTCGCGGCGGTGGGGCGTCTTTGTGAGGAGGTCGGCCGCTTTCTCCAAAAATCAAGCCCCGCGGTCGGACACGCCGGACGTCTGATGGCGGAGGTTGGGTGGCAGGAGAAACGCGAGTGTTCGGTACTTACCCAGAAGGTTTGTTCTCCAAAAACCCATGTTACATCCCAAATACGCAGCCAGGAACCCTTCTGTCGCCGATACGCCGCGGTCACCAGATGGGGACAAGGCAAAAGGAGAGGGAATCGTAGGAGGCAACGCGACACGCTGACGACCCTGAATAAAACCTCCCGCTCCCCTTCCTCCGAGTATTTCCACGTCAAAATACTTCAGTATCGGGAGGAGAAACTTTAGGTTTTCGCTCGCTCAAACGTCTCCTCCCACAGCGAAATTTTTGCTCTCGGCCACATTTTCGGCGTCTCCGAGCAGGGAGTTCCTTGCGAGTAACTTGCACGTCGCAGGGTCCCCGTCAGACCTCAGCACGGCACGTGCTGGCAAATATTCATCAAAATCAAGCATTCTAAACCAAATACCCTCCCCCCAGGTGCTGACGGCCATCGGCGATCGTGCCTCGAAGCCCTTCGTGGCGGCGGCGTTCAGCTGCCTCCCGCCACCTCGGCTGCGGTCCTGCTGAAGGTAGAACCTGGCGGACCCGCTCGCCGACATCGTGGCCGGCGTCTGATCATCGGGTCGGCAGAGACGGACCCCACAGCCGGACAGAAAGACGGAGCGCGGGGGGACGCTGGCAGCAGCCTGAGGCCGGGGTCCCGGGCGGCGAAGGAAGAAGGGGAGGAGGGAAGTGTTGATTTCTGCAAAAGTGACCCAAATTGAGGAACAGCGGGGCCGTCCCCGGCGCGGGGCGGCAGGCACCGGGAAGGTGAGGAGAACGGCGTCGCCGCGTGTTTCCGCGCAGGCGGCAGGCACGCGGCGCCAACGGGGTTGGCCTTGTATGGTCTAGTTTTGCAAAATACCGGCCTTAACCAACCCATTCGATCCACAATTGTACGTCTTGGGTCGTGTCTCTCGCAAGGTCTCGCTCCTCCTCCCGCCTGGAGGACATGGCTCTCCATGGGAACGACGTCCCCCTGCAGCCCCCGGGTGGCTCCTCGGGTGGGCTCCGCTGCCGATTTCGGAGGCGGTTTTGGTGTCGGGAGCCTGATTTCCTCAGCCAGGAGGGGACGGCTTCTCTCTGGAGAGCCGAGCGGCTGCCGGGCGCCCGCGGTGTGGCTCCGTGCCTTGCCTGGAGCAGCTCTCCGTAGCCGGTCCCGGTGGCACCGGATAGCTGGGAGTTTGGGACCGTCTGAAAAACAAGCGGATGCCACCGCTTCTGTGTTCCTAAAACCACGTTTCAGGCACTAAGAGCATGTTTGGACCAGACACAGAGGAGCGGAACGTCAGGCAGGAAAGCTCTGAGTGTGTTTTGCAAAACCTCTGAGAGGAGCCCCTCTGAGGGAGGGGCTGGGACTAAGCCGCGTTTTTGGGGCTCCAGGCGCAAAGCCGGCCACGTGTGAGTCTCCCCTCCGACGGCGCGTCCTGCCGGGAGCATTTCCCACTGCTTGCATGCGCCGCGAGATCCCTCTGCCTTGACGGCTCCACGCCGAAAGCCCTTTGCTTTTTATGGGCAGAGAGCAGCTTGTTTTTAACTTCCCGGCCGGTAAGATCATCCGAAGGATTGAGAGGGCCGGCTGTGATTTAATGAACAAGCTCCGCGACGAGGCGCTGCGAGGGGTCCCCCGCGGCGGGCCGTGCATCGGGGTGCGCTCGTCACCCTGACTCGCTGAGCTATTTGGGTGCCGCTGAGTTCATGGAGTTGCAGCGGTAACGGGATGTTCCCCACGGGCGGTGCAAAGGGGTGAGCTGGAAGCCACCAAGGCAAAGAAGAGCTCTCCAGGGTCGGATGACCGAGGGCAGTGTGTGACCGAGAGCCGGAGATGAGCCGAAACCTTCTGGGCAGTGGGAAAGGTCCTGGTTTTCCAGGAGAGGGAGACTGGACCGGCTTTGCCCTTGCTCCTCGGCTCAGAGCACCAGAGCCAGAGCGGACTCGAGCAGGACCTGGCCTCCTGGATTTGATAGTTCGGGTCCGGGATGTCCTGCAGCGAAGTCTCCGGCGCCAGGACTGCGCCGGGGCTCCGAGAGGCCGCTTCAGCCCCCACAGGTCACCTGGGGGACACACGGTTGTCCTCGGGGTACTTGATTCCGCGCGAGGTCCTCGCGTTGGGGCGCAGGCACGTCCCGGCGACCGCTCCCTGATAACAGACCGTTCTGCAGGGAAATGGTTAAAATGAACAAATGCAAACCACGATTAAAAGGATGGAATTAATTTGAGGTTTCTTGGTCTGTTGAGTTAGCTGAAGATTTGCTTTAATGATTTAAATGGCTTTAATTAAATCAATCTGCTCCGGGAACAGGAATTCCCCCTTTTTTATTTTGGCTAAAGCTCTCCAAAGTAGCAGAGATCCAGGAGACGGAGAGAGTTGGGAAAATCCAACACCCGGGCGCGAGGAGAGGCAGCTTGCGTCACGCTCAAAGAGCCTCAGAACAGCATCTCGCCCCAGGCAGGGACCCTCCGTCCCGCGCCGGGAGGGGACGCCTCCGCCGCTGTCCTCCCGCAGCCCCGCTCAAGCTCTGCAGGCCCTGCGGACGGCGTTAACAGCCGGTTGGAGTTTGTCTTGCATTTGAGGCACCATCACATCCTGGCAGCAGCAGCTCAAAGAGACCGAGGCGCGGAAAGTCACTGATTTTTTATGGTTTTTTTCTGAGTTTTGGGGCCTAAAGGGGCAAACAGGGGCTCTGGGCTGCCGGCCACGTGCACCTCCTCGGTGCCGCTGTGCTCATCGAGAGCAAACCCCTCTTTTCTTCCTCCAAAAACAAGCAAACAAACCCCAGTCCCAACCAGTTGCATTTAACACTCCCAGTCCGTGCCTGCCCTCCACCGTGCCCGCGGGCAGCCCCGAAGGCGGGCGGGCAGCAGGGGCTGCACGGGGCAGCGCCCCACCTTCCCCTGGGAGCCTGTGCGTGCCGGGTCAGGGTCTCGAGGCATCCGTCCCATCCTCAGCCGCCTTCCACGTGCCCCCCCGGCACTCATGGCGGTGCTCGGTTACAGCGCCGTGCTCGGACAAGGACATTTCTCCCCGTCCGAGTTGGCTGGCGTCGGCGGCAGCGTTCACGGGGCGTACGCTCAGCAGCAGCCCCGGGGCTGGCAGGTCCCTCGCATTGCTGCTCCCTTAGATCACCATCCCGAATGCCTTCCCTCCGGCTCATCCCTCCGCTCCGAGCACCGCCGCCGAGCCCACGAAGATGGCTCGACACACGGCACGGGAGGGCGGAGGAGCGGCAAGAGGCTTCTCCTGGTTCACAACCGATTCTTTTATGGTTTTGTGTTTTTTTTTTTAGCTGGCCCTGTGGACCTCAAGGCAGGCGCCGCGCCTGCTGGGTGGGGGCACAGCTCTGCCCAACCCTTTCCGTCACGATCCGTGGGGGTTTTGCCGATGGCCGCCCCGGAGCGGCCGGGGAGGAGTGGGTGCAGGGCTGGGAAAGCAGCCAGCTGGGATGTGGAGGAATGCCAGGACGCTGAGCGCAGGGGCCTCCTTCGGCTCCACGCGGCCATCGCTTCCCTAAATAGAGAGCTGTGGGGCTGGAGGATTAGCTGGGGGCATTCCTCTGCCCCCGGCTGCTGACCCCGGGACGCGTTTGCTCATCGCTATATTAAATCCTGCACACAACGGGTTGCTCTTCACAAGTCCTCCAGGTGTCGGGATTTCTGCTCCTCCCTCGGTCCCGCACTTTCAACCGCAGTGGGGATTTGCAGGTGCCGAGTCAGTTTTGGTTTGTTCCGCTCAGATTTTGCAGGGGAGGTTCACGCTTTTCCCTTTCGACACCTCCTGGCAGCGCTCGCGGAGCGCGAGGGTATTTATAGCCACCCTGGCGAGGTTAAGAGCCGCTGCCTAACGGTTGGCGAACGCCCCGTGCCAGCCGGACAACGGGGCTGGTCGGTGCACGGTTATATCCACGTGGTTTCACCGGAGGAGCCGAGGGCTCTGGGTTTAGGTGTTGTCAGCCGGGCGTCCGCCACAGGGCTGCGCTCTGGAGAGCGGCTGTAGGAACGGGGTTGTGTGGGAACCCAGCGGGTTCCTTGCGCTGGAGATGCTGCGTCTCCCTCTCCCCTCGGCTCCTGCACACAGCTCCGTGTCCTCCACCCTTCGGCACGCCACCAGGGACGCAACCCAACCGCAAAGGGCTTCCCCAGTTCCGCCCGTGGGAGCTCAGGCCGCCTCACGGTCCTCCCTCAGAGCGGTCATCACCACCAACGCTGCTCCTGGGAGAGGCTTGTCTGACCTGCTCCTCCGCCCATCCTGGCCGAGTCACCCCGTTGTAGGCCTGCGTGCCAGATCTGGTGCACCCGCAACCCTCACCCATGGCCCGGGCATGCAAGGGACGGCTGCTGCCCCGCTCCCAGCAGGAAACGGTTAAAAAAACTCCCATGTTTTCTTCTTTTGAACCACACTGACCAAGCGCAGGTTTGCTGGGCTCTCCTCCCAGACCTCCAGTTGTCATCACCGCCCTCCTCTGGGCTTTTGCAGGATCTAGGATTAGGGTTCAGGCCTTTATACATTGGTGTGGGTTTTTTTTTGGGGGGGGGGGGGGGGGCGGTTCTGGTGGTGTTACCACTTTTGGGTGGAATGCCGGGAAGAGGGAGACTCCCAACGGGCATTTGAGTCTCGTTGTGTTTCCGTAGTGGGACTCACAGCAGTGTGGATAGCGGCTCAGAATCCAGCCGCCCTACAACAAAGCCGGCATCCCAGGGCAGAGCTGGAGTTAGGAATTCCCTTTGGATATTTTCAAGCCTTAATTTAATCCTCCCTGATGCCCGGTTTGCGGCTCAGGTGGAAGCAGGCCACCTCTCGCAGGAAAGACCATCCAATTCCCCGTGTTACACGAGCCGCGGACTTCCCCAGTTAATTCGGGTTTGAACCACAGTGCATTTCCAAGGAAAAACATCCAATTCTGTGGCAAAACCACACAGTCCTGGCCGGCGAGATTCCTTCCACCTGACTTCACCTCCCTGAACGAGGCAGATGGCTCGAGGACAGAGTCTTCCAGCTCCTTCGTGGCATCGGTTGTTCTCCGGCTCCTTCGAGGCGTCGGTTGCTCTCCAGGCCATCCCAGCTCTTCTTCCAGGGGCATTTCTCAAGGGACTCACAAAGGTTTTAGCTAAAACCAGCACCAAAACAGTGTCCGTGACTTGGCAGCGGCCGCGGCTGTGGGTGGGATGATCGATATGCCAACAGACTAATAAAATTCCCTCATCTTTGTCCAAATACCAAGGTCATCTTCCCCTGAACTCCTCTGCTGTCTGGGGCATGTGACAAAGAGGTAAACAAGGCTACAGCCAAAAAGCTAGTTAATAAGTATCACGTTCTCCTAATTTTCTGCGTTTGGTAGAGTTTGAAGGTACGATTAACAAGCATTCAGCACTCTCAGGACACTTTATTTACCGCTGTACAAAACGGGGACGGGGCGAAGACCTGATTTTATAGAGAGTTTGTGGTCACGCCCGTTCGTAGCCGAGGTTACGAGTGAGACAAGACCCGGGCAGAAAGGTTCTTTCGTTTGCGCTGTCTCAGCGGGCAAAAGCAGCTAACCATCTCCAGTGTTGGCAAAAACCAAAGCAGTGGGATTGGGAACCTTGAAACAGGAAAGTAAAGATCAGGAGAGGATTTTTACCTCGTGTAAAATGTTGGGGAGCGAGCAGGGTATCCAGCTGCGATGTGTCAATATTTTTAAAAGACTGAAAAACTGGAAGAACTAAGAAAGAAAACCTGTGAAAATGGTCTGACAGTTGGAGAAAAGGCCTTTGATGAGGCACTTAAAGAGCTCAGAGTTTCTTTAGCTCATCAAAAAGGAGAGATGACTTTGTTTCTGCATATGAGGATTTCTGCAGGAAAATGTGAGGTAATAAAACAATCTTAAAGGCAGTGGAGGACACCAGAATGAGAAGTCACAGTAAGAAATGACAGCCGCAGCGTGAAAAGCCGGAGGGAATCAAACAGGAATCGAGACGTGGGATTTGATTCCTAACGACAATCAGACCACTGGACCAGGCTGCTGGGGAAGAGGTGCATCGCCCGCCTCTGCCGTGACGAAGGCTGACCGACTTCTGCTCTTGTCCCTCTTGGAGATTTTAAAGCTTGCAGGCCTGATCATCTCGGTCAGGACTTAATCCCGAGTTAGATTTAGGAGGCCATAAGCGTGGAGAACTTTCCGGGCAGAAAGCGAAGGACACGCTGCAAGCCTTCTACTGATGAGTCACCGATAACTCAGGAAGAAGAGCCTCAAATTACTACTGAGTCCTCCTTACCGGGGTCTTCATTGGACTAACACGGTTTAAACGCAGTCAGAAATAGGGGCCAGAAGATGAACTGAGTCACCGCTCCGACTCTGGCTTTCTCAGGGGCGTCCACCCCGCACCCCGTGAGCCGGCCAGCGACGCCTCCCTCGTCCTGTCGTTCTCCCAGGCCTCTGCCTAGATCACACCGTGTCCTGTGGATCCACACGTGGGATCCCTCGGTAGCCACATCCTTCCGTGCCTGGGATGAGTTGCCAGCCCTGTCGGGAAGGGAGGTGGGTCCCGGTGCTGGGGGTAGCTCCCTTCGCTCCGGGGCGCTGTGCAGTTGTTGAGGGCAGGACTTGGGGGAGCCCGGCTACGGAAATCGGGCTGCCCCCAGTTTTCCTTTGAGCCCTTAAATCTTGTTTTAGAGAAACGTGGGCTTCCTTGTAAAGAAAAAGAAAAAACTGTCTTTCTTTTCTAGCTTCTAGTCCCCCGGGTGTAAAGAAAAGCTTGAAAACACAAACATTAACGTTTAGAAATCATGAAGACAACCCCCCCCCCCTCAAGCCATCTTTTATTTAAAGAAGAAAAAACCCCAAACCTCTCCCAGTTTTAAAGTCTGTTCACAATCTTCTGATACGGGACCAGCTATACCGTTACACAATCTATCGCCGGGGTGGGTCTGCCTTTGAAATAGGGGTGTAGCCTTACGCGTGTGATTAGTTTCTCGAGATCTTCCAATATCAGCAACTACAGAGATAAAAAAAGCGAGACGAAGCGTTAGTTTTTCAGGGAACTTTCGCGTTAAGTTTTTTCAGTTCATGACTTAATAGTTGGGACGGGTTTTAAAAATGTCAGCTGGCTGAAACAGCTTTTAAAATTGTTTACCGTGACACAGAGGGTGGGAATTATCTCAGCGTACTGTAAATATCTGGTGTGAACATCTGCCACGGATGGCGCAGCTCAGCTCCCTTCAGAGTCCGGAGAGAAACGTACTCTTAGGGTACAATTCATCTGACCTAATTTAGGCATTTACTTTAGGATGAGATGAATCATGCCCTGGAAGCGCCTCTTTCTTTCCAGTGACTATAAGGGGAGTCTAGACAGCCAGCACAGATGTGGACGTGCGCATCTCATCGGATGAATCGCATCCAAGGCGATTAAGACTTGACCTCAGCCACGCTGCTATTTGGCTGTAACGTGTCGACAATCTGATGCGTCACGGTACGCTGAGGCAGCGTGAAATTAAATAGCAACGTGATGCTGCTTCAGGGTGATCTAGTAAAATGGGATTTTGGTCCTACAAGACGTTCCACCCCGCCGGCTCCGATGGGATCACATCTTGCTGCAAAGTAGTAATTTTAGATGTAAGTCATTAAAATGCCACACAGCATTTTAAGCCCAAATGTAAATATATTTATAAAACCTGCTGTCAACTTCCCAGCATAGGATCCCTGCACTCCTTCTGAGTTATTTTTGGATCGATGCGGTCACGACGCGCTTGCTCGGGGCACGTCTGGCAGCACGGCAGGGACCCTCGGAACAAGACAGACACGGAGGGGCTGGAGCGTGTCCAGAGAAGGGCAGCGGGGCTGGGGCAGGGTCTGGAGCACAAGTGTGCTCGGGGGTGGCTGAGGGAGCTGGGGGGGTTTAGCCTGGAGAAGAGGGGGCTGAGGGGAGCCCTTCTCGCTCTCTGCAGCTGCCTGAGAGGGGCTGGAGTGAGGGGGGGGTCGGTCTCTGCTCCCAAGTCACCAGTGACGGGACGAGAGGAAATGGCCTCAAGCTGCGTCAGGGGAGGGTTAGACTGGAAATCAGGAAAAATTCCTTCATCAAAAGGGTTGTCAAGCCCTGGCACAGGCTGCCCAGAGAGGTGGGGGAGTCACCAGCCCTGGGGGTGTTTCAAAGCCATGTAGACGTGGTGCTGAGCTTAGTGGTGAGCTTGGCAGTGCTGGGTTAACAGTTGGACTCGATGATCTTAAAGGTCTTTTCCAACCTCAACAATTCTATGATCCTTGGTCATCACGATGCCCCTTCCTTCAGAGTTCCTGGAGTAACTCTGGAAAACGAAGCCTCCTTCCCAGGCCCCTGTGGGAAGAGCCAAAGCCAGACACTGCACAAACATGAAACACCCACCAGAAGCACCTGCCGCGCTCGTATCTCTACCTTGATCATCTTAAAGCTCTTTTCCAACCTCAACGATTCCACAATTGCACGATTTAGACAGGCGGGAACCAAACCCATCGTCTCTCGGCACCCACCTGCAGCACGTCGAGCAGCCCCTGCCTCAGCAATTCCACGATTTTATGGCGAGACCCTGTGAGAGACCCAGGGGCACCCTGTGCAGCAGGCGGGTGCCACCTTTTTTCTCCAAAAAGCGGTTTTGTTCGCCCAGCGTGCAAAATGCCAAGCTACACACAGAGCAGAGCTATTTTATTAATTTCCTTTTTTGCGCAGGGGGTTTTCCGGCCTATGGGTGTGATTTTAGTACTATAATGAGGATAGTTCACCTAAAGGACACTTAGTTCTTGTTCTTATCGACGTCCCAATTAGTCATCCTCCTTAAATATATACTTTATGACCCAGCTCTCGGCATCTTCTAAGGTGGGATGTTCCCTTTTATCAGTCTCTCATTTCTTCAAGGATAGACTCGTAAAACAAATGCTTCCCTCTCTCTCAGCTCCTTTCTCTGGCTGCTGAATTCTGTTTTGCCAGGCTTATGCAGTTCATCGTTATTGCTTAGCAGAAACTTCCACTTTCTTCGGAATATCAACCCATCACTGAGAAACAGGAATAAAACTCCTCAATGCTGGGCATTTTAAAGAGCAGGAGTTACTTTATTTGGTGCCAGGTGCAGGGTGAAATATTTCCACAAATCAAGCACACCTACTGGGGTTCATTTTAACATTTATATGTGAGGCTTAACACACCACACCCATCTAATACATAATCATTGAACTGAGTATCCTCTTCTTCCGTTGGCTTGTATTTTCTTCTGCTTAAATTTAAAGCTACAGCATGATTTTAATTCACTGCACATGCTCAAAAGGAGCGGAGGGGTAGTTCTTTTGTCCCTCAACTGAGTTGGTGGTTGCAGTCTTCCCCTGTGGAATCCCAGAATCCCAGACTGGTGGGGGCTGGCAGGGACCTCTGGAGCTCACCCCGTCCCACCCCCTGCTTGAGCAGGCACACCCAGAGCAGGGGGCACAGGACTGCGTCCAGGCGGGGTGTGAATGTCTCCAGGGAAGGGACCCCACAGCCTCTCTGGGCAGCCTGTGCCCCTGCTCTGGCACCCGCACAGCAAAGGGGCTGTTCATGTTCATGTTCAGGTGGAACTTCCCATGTTCCAGCTTGTGCCCGTTGCCCCTTGACCTGGCGTTGGGCACCACTGAAAAGAGCCCGGCCCCATCCTCCTGACACCCACCCTTCAGATATTTATAGGCACTGATGAGACCCCCCTCAGCCTTCTCTTCTCCAGGCTGAACAAGCCCAGGTCTCTCAGCCTTTCATCACAAGGGAGATGCTCCAGCCCCTGATCCCCTTGGCAGCTCTGCGCTGGCCTTGCTCCAGCAGTTTCCTGCCCTTCTTGAGCTGGGGGGCCCAGAACTGGACGCAGCCCTGCAGGTGTGGCCTCACTGGGGCAGAGCAGGGGGGGAGGAGAACCTCCTCTACTTTTCCCCCCAGTTACTATGACTCTCTGGTTTCATTGGTTCATGGTTGTGGCATCCCTCTGTCTTCCTTGCCAGACAATGTTTTTTTCTGTTATCAGTCCTTATCAGCTTCTGAGAAGCTCCTTAGAAGCTCCTCAGATGCTCCTCAGCTCATGAACCTGGAATTCCTTTCAGAAGTTGGCTCACTGACTCGTTCACATTTCTCAGGATGTGGATTTAGGTTAATAACAGCTCAAGCTGCAAGTTTAACCCTTTAGTTACTTACTACAAACCTGAGGGGAGGGCTCTCCTCGCTCAGGGGCGCTTCAGGAGTGAGATGCCACCCTGAGACCATGATGTCCTCGCTGCTGAAGAAGGGTCAGGTTCTGCAGAGCCCCAGCAGCCCATCCCTGCCTGCCGGGAGAGGCTGGGGGTGACTCCCTTGCCCACCCCCAAAATGGCACCTCGCCCTCCTCCCTCGCTCCCCACAAAATGGCGCCTCGCCCCCCCCTCCATCGCCTCCCTTTTCCCGCCCTTTCCACCCGGCGCACACGTGACCGCCCGCCCCTCCCACCGCGCATGAGTGTTGAGGACACACACCGCGAGGGGCGCCCGGGTGGGCGGGGCCGGCGTCCGGCGCGCGCCTGAGGACGTGGCGCTTTCCAGCCAATCAGCGCCCGGCGTCCCCGGCGGGGACGGGGACGGGGGGGTGGGCGGGGCCAAAGGGGCGGGGAGGTGGGCGGAGTGACGGCGTGAGGGCGGGCTCAAAGGGGCGGACGGACGGTGGAAGCGACCAATCGTAAGGCTGCGAGGGAAGGCGGCGGAGGAGGAGCGGCGCTGTGATTGGCCGGCGGGGCGTGCGGCGTGGCGCGGCGCCTACTTCCGGTCGGCGGAGGAGGCTGAGGAGAACCGGGCGGCGGCGGCAGCGGCGGCTACCGGTAACTCGGGGGTTGGGGCGGGAACGGCGGGGTCTGGGGTTTGGGTCCCTGGGTGGGGGCGGCCCTGGGGAACGGGTCGAGGCCGCCCCCGCCTTGGCGGCCCCGTTATTGGGGGTGGGGGGTGGGGTGTAACGTGGCACCGGCCCCGAGAGTCCCGGGCCCCATCGCTGTGAGAGCGGGGGCCAGGGCCGGCACCGGCAACCCCGGGTCTCGCAGCCCCCCCCGTCCCCCCACCGCTCACCCACCCCACGGTGAAACCTGCCGAACCATCGGGGGCTCCCTGTACCGGCGAACACCCGTTTTTGGGGCAAAACCCGCTGTTTTCTCACCCGTCATTGTAGCTCCCGGTGAAATCACGCGGGGGTCGGGGGGTGGGGAGCGATAATCCCGCAGCGGGGCCCGCCTTCACGATCGCTTCTCAGAAACGGGTGCCTTCCCGCACCCAAAGCGACCCCCGATATTCGATGGAACCTCCCCGTTAACGCCGCAGGGGCTCGCCCTGTCGTCACCACCATCGTCATCCTCACCTTCGCGGCGACGTGGTGACGCGGAGCTGAGCTCCTCCACCTGCACACGAGGACCAGGTTTGCCCCCATCGCCCGCACCAGGACTGGGATTAACACCCCCCCCCCCCCCCCCAAAAGCCAAAATAGAGACAAATCCCCAAATCTGAGCAATTTATGGTGTCTGAAAGTATTTATTCCCGAGCCCAGCTGGGCTCCCAGGTGCAAACCGCGCTCCTGAAGGGGTTCGTAGCTCTGAATATCGTCGCTAACCCAACCCCGGCGTAAAATCCCGACTTCTTCCTTCAATATCGCCGCAAAACCACCCGGAGTCCCCCGGTTCCGGGGGAGCCTGTTCCGAGGCAGCGCTTCCCGCCTCCCCGCCGCTAATTGCCCCTTTGGCTTCCCTCCCCGGATCCTTTTCTTTAGGAGAACTGAGAACTTGCCGGCGTCCCTTCCCGTAGCGGTTTGTGGCTTCCTTAGCCAGCCGGGGCGCAGAGGCGCACGTAATCGAGCTCGAAGCCTTATTTTTCCCAAAACTGTGAGCTCTGAGGAAAATTAGGCGGGTCAATCCTAGCTGTCGGTCAGCAGAAGCTGTTATTCATGTGAATGACTTATAAATAACGGTTGATTTATGGAGACTTTTAATCTCACCAAGCGCTAGAGCAGCATCTTTACCTGCAGAGGTGCGGCTCGTCACCCCCCTGGCACCCGGCGTGATGCCAAGATCTGCCTTGGAGGTCAGGTCGTCCCTTTTAATCGTATCCAAATGGCTCACGGCCTCTTTCTGTGGATGTTGGAGATAACAATCAGGGTATTTACACCCGTTCCAGGTCACCCTGTGCTTTAGTCCGGCCCGTTTCCAGGGGTTTTGTGGGAGGTTGGCCTGTGTGGGGCAGGTTCTCGGTGCTGGGACGTCCTCAGAGAGAGGGAGAGTCTGGAAATACATACGTAGAGCTCCTCTGGGGTGTGTCCTCCCCCTCCTGCTGAGGTCACGGCCACCCTGGATTGCATCAGAGGCAGCTGGGGGTCGAGGATTTTTCACCCGGATGCAGCTCAGGTCGCGAACGGCCACGCGGGCATCGCTCTTCGTCTCGTTTCCTTTCCGATCCTCCCCTTCCCAGGAGGATGCGGCTTTTCCCCGCCCCGACGGTCAACGAGGTTCCTTCCACGTGCTTGGAAACCGATAGGAGCGGCGATTAAATCCATGGTGGCCCCAGGAATCCCCGGGGAGGGGGTTTTCCAGGAATCCTTCCTGCCCTAAAAGCCACGAGGGAAATATTGCAGCATTTAAAACTAATAAATTACAACGTGCCGAGGCAGGCGGGCGGCTCTCTCGGCCGGCTGCGGAACGTTGCCACTTCCCATCGTTTCTAGGTCAGTTTTTTTTAGGTTTTTTCCCCCCAAACTCGGCTATTTTTGTCACGGTGTTACCGTGGTTCCTCCGGGGAGACGCGGGGTCCTGCCTCCGGGATGGGTTGGGATCGGTCGAAGAGCGGATCCTCCCAACGTCACCCTATTGCTCGCGCCGCAGGAATTATCTGCCGACCTTCCAGCTTCCCCCCCCTTCCTGGCATGCAGGCGTCTCTTCCTTCAGCTAAACCAGGCCCGAATTTCCCCTTAATTTGGATTAATTAACGGGCAGAAGCCCGGGGCGGCGCCTTGCCTCGTGTGCGAGGCGGGGAATTCACAGCCCGGATCCCTCGTCCGGCGCTCGCTCCTCCTTCGAGACCCCCCACGCTGCTGCCTGCGGTCGTGGCGGTGCGACTCCTCTCTTATTTTACATATTTTTTTCCCCATCGGAGCGCTGATTTCCAGCTTCCTCGACAGGAAAACTGGCGTTGCTCTCTCTCCCTCGGCGTTTGGCCTCTTCCCTTCCCTCGCCTCGGCCCCGAGGTCGCTCTGCCCGATCCCGAGAGGGGAAGGACAGCCCGGACCTGCCGGCTTTGCCGTCGCCCTGCTAAACCCATCGCTCCTCCGAGGGAGCATGGAATGAACCTCACCACGTGCCGGGCAGGGTTTCGGCGAGCGCCGAGCCGCGTCCCCGCTCCCCCTCGTCCCCTGGGCTTAAAGCCAGCGTGGTTACGTCGATGCTAGAGATGGAACAACCCTCCCTCTGCCTCGGGAGCCGTTATTTCCCGGGCGAGCGGCCCCGACACCCCCTCTTGTCGCCGAAGGGATCCGTCCGGCGCAAACACTGCGTGGATAAATCCGTCGGGGTTTAAGAGGGGGTTTGATGGATTCCTTGCCCCACCACCCGCCTCGTCCCGAGCAAATACTGGTGAAGCGGGTGCCTTAAATAACAAGAATCCCCTGAATTCACCAACTCCTGAGTAGTGCTTCGGGCAGGCAACTCGCCTCCTTGTTGTCCTGTCTCGGGAGGGGTTTATTTTCCCCTCCCGCTACTCCTTTCTAACCTCTGCGAGTAGTTTTAGCTGCGCGGGGCTCTAACGTCTGGTTTCTACAAGGTCAAGCTTAATTTTATAAGCTTTTTCAGGCAGGGCTGCGCAAGCAGAGCTCTGCCTGCGTGCAGAGGCGCGATCCCGCTGCCGGGACGGCGTGCTGAGGGATACCTCGTCCCGAAGGATACCTCCGCGTTAGCCGCTCCATTTAAATTCAGATTAAAGAGATGAGGGTGGGGAAGGCTTCCGAGAGGCCGGTGTGACGGCGGAGTGTGGCTCTCGCGGGGTTTTTAGCCGTCGTTTCCCGCCCAGGCGCCGCAGTGTCACCGCGCCAGTGCTGGAGAGACGATGCCGCTGACAGACGGCCGCCTCCTGCCCGTCTCTGTCCCTCCTCCCCGGCACCCGAAATCGGCTTCCTGACGGGTGTAGCGACTGTGGGGTGACCCAACCCCGCGGGGAGGGCGTTGGGCAGGAGGAGGCGAGAGCAGCCGGCAACCGGCTTCGGCAGGCGCCGCGCACCCTTCGCGTGCCGCGCGGCGGTCGCCCCCTCTGCCGGGCGGAGGGGCTCGCCTGGGGCTCCGGGAGGGCCGTGGGAGCGGGGGGCTGCGCCGAGCGCGCGGCACGAAGGGCTTCTGTGAGCGCCGGGGGGCTCAGGCATCGTTTTCCCCAGCTAATGTGGGTCAGTTGATCGGTCTGCCTGCATAGTCTGGACTAGTTAATCGCTTTGGCTAGTTACTCTGCGCTTATGTATGGTTTTGCCCTGGGAATCTGGGCCAGTTGGTCTCTTTGGCCAGAAAAAGTGCATTCATTGGTCATTTAGCTCAGAAAAACTGCGTTAATTGGTGGCTCTGGCCCGCCTAATCTGGGCTGGGGGAGGGGAGGGGGCCGGCTCTGGCCGGCCTAATCTGGGCTGGGGGAGGGGAGGGGGCTGGCTCTGGCCCCCCTAATCTGGGCTGGGGGAGGGGATGGGGCTGGCTCTGGCCCGCCTAATCTGGGCTGGGGGAGGGGATGGGGCTGGCTCTGGCCCCCCTAATCTGGGCTGGGGGAGGGGAGGGGGCCGGCTCTGGCCCGCATAATCTGGGCTGGGGGAGGGGGCTGGCTCTGGCCGGCCTAATCTGGGCTGGGGGAGGGGAGGGGGCCGGCTCTGGCCGGCCTAATCTGGGCTGGGGGAGGGGAGGGGGCCGGCTCTGGCCCCCTTAATCTGGGCTGGGGGAGGGGAGGGGGCCGGCTCTGGCCGGCCTAATCTGGGTTGGGGGAGGGGAGGGGGCCGGCTCTGGCCCGCCTAATCTGGGCTGGGGGAGGGGAGGGGGCCGGCTCTGGCCGGCCTAATCTGGGCTGGGGGAGGGGAGGGGGCCGACTCTGGCCCCCCTAATCTGGTCTGGGGGAGGGGAGGGGGCCGGCTCTGGCCCCCCTAATCTGGGCTGGGGGAGGGGAGGGGGCCGGCTCTGGCCCGCCTAATCTGGGCTGGGGGAGGGGGCTGGCTCTGGCCGGCCTAATCTGGGCTGGGGGAGGGGAGGGGGCCGGCTCTGGCCCCCCTAATCTGGGCTGGGGGAGGGGAGGGGGCCGACTCTGGCCCCCCTAATCTGGTCTGGGGGAGGGGAGGGGGCCGGCTCTGGCCGGCCTAATCTGGGCTGGGGGAGGGGAGGGGGCCGGCTCTGGCCGGCCTAATCTGGGCTGGGGGAGGGGAGGGGGCCGGCTCTGGCCCCCTTAATCTGGGCTGGGGGAGGGGATGGGGCTGGCTCTGGCCCGCCTAATCTGGGCTGGGGGAGGGGATGGGGCTGGCTCTGGCCGGCCTAATCTGGGCTGGGGAGGGGATGGGGCTGGCTCTGGCCCCCCTAATCTGGGCTGGGGGAGGGGAGGGGGCCGGCTCTGGCCCGCATAATCTGGGCTGGGGGAGGGGGCTGGCTCTGGCCGGCCTAATCTGGGCTGGGGGAGGGGAGGGGGCCGGCTCTGGCCGGCCTAATCTGGGCTGGGGGAGGGGAGGGGGCCGGCTCTGGCCCCCTTAATCTGGGCTGGGGGAGGGGAGGGGGCCGGCTCTGGCCGGCCTAATCTGGGTTGGGGGAGGGGAGGGGGCCGGCTCTGGCCCGCCTAATCTGGGCTGGGGGAGGGGAGGGGGCCGGCTCTGGCCGGCCTAATCTGGGCTGGGGGAGGGGAGGGGGCCGACTCTGGCCCCCCTAATCTGGTCTGGGGGAGGGGAGGGGGCCGGCTCTGGCCCCCCTAATCTGGGCTGGGGGAGGGGAGGGGGCCGGCTCTGGCCCGCCTAATCTGGGCTGGGGGAGGGGGCTGGCTCTGGCCGGCCTAATCTGGGCTGGGGGAGGGGAGGGGGCCGGCTCTGGCCCCCCTAATCTGGGCTGGGGGAGGGGAGGGGGCCGACTCTGGCCCCCCTAATCTGGTCTGGGGAGGGGAGGGGGCCGGCTCTGGCCGGCCTAATCTGGGCTGGGGGAGGGGAGGGGGCCGGCTCTGGCCGGCCTAATCTGGGCTGGGGGAGGGGAGGGGGCCGGCTCTGGCCCCCTTAATCTGGGCTGGGGGAGGGGAGGGGGCCGGCTCTGGCCCCCTTAATCTGGGCTGGGGGAGGGGAGGGGGCCGGCTCTGGCCCCCTTAATCTGGGCTGGGGGAGGGGAGGGGGCCGGCTCTGGCCCCCCTAATCTGGGCTGGGGGAGGGGAGGGGGCCGGCTCTGGCCGGCCTAATCTGGGCTGGGGGAGGGGAGGGGGCTGGCTCTGGCCCCCCTAATCTGGGCTGGGGGAGGGGAGGGGGCCGGCTCTGGCCGGCCTAATCTGGGCTGGGGGAGGGGAGGGGGCCGGCTCTGGCCCCCCTAATCTGGGCTGGGGGAGGGGGCTGGCTCTGGCCTGCCTAATCTGGGCTGGGGGAGGGGAGGGGGCTGGCTCTGGCCCCCCTAATCTGGGCTGGGGGAGGGGAGGGGGCCGGCTCTGGCCCGCCTAATCTGGGCTGGGGGAGGGGAGGGGGCCGGCTCTGGCCCCCTTAATCTGGGCTGGGGGAGGGGAGGGGGCCGGCTCTGGCCCCCCTTAATCTGGGCTGGGGGAGGGGAGGGGGCCGGCTCTGGCCGGCCTAATCTGGGCTGGGGGAGGGGAGGGGGCCGGCTCTGGCCCCCTTAATCTGGGCTGGGGGAGGGGAGGGGGCCGGCTCTGGCCCCCCTTAATCTGGGCTGGGGGAGGGGAGGGGGCCGGCTCTGGCCGGCCTAATCTGGGCTGGGGGAGGGGAGGGGGCTGGCTCTGGCCCCCCTAATCTGGGCTGGGGGAGGGGAGGGGGCCGGCTCTGGCCGGCCTAATCTGGGCTGGGGGAGGGGAGGGGGCCGACTCTGGCCCCCCTAATCTGGGCTGGGGGAGGGGAGGGGGCCGGCTCTGGCCGGCCTAATCTGGGCTGGGGGAGGGGAGGGGGCCGGCTCTGGCCCCCCTAATCTGGTCTGGGGGAGGGAGGGGGCCGGCTCTGGCCGGCCTAATCTGGGCTGGGGGAGGGGAGGGGGCCGGCTCTGGCCCCCCTAATCTGGGCTGGGGGAGGGGAGGGGGCTGGCTCTGGCCCCCCTAATCTGGGCTGGGGGAGGGGAGGGGGCTGGCTCTGGCCCGCCTAATCTGGGCTGGGGGAGGGGAGGGGGCTGGCTCACTTGGGCCAGAAAATGTGTGTCAATTGGTCATTTTGCTCAGAAAAAGTGCATTAATTGGTGGCTGGGGCCCCCCCCCCCCGCCCCCAATGTGGGCCTGTTGGTGGCTCTGGGCCCCAAAAACTGCATTAATGGGTTGTTTTGGCAAGAAGTGGTGTGTTAATTGGTGGTTCTGGCCCACCTGATCTCGGCCGGGTGGGCGTTTTGGTAAGAAAAGGTGCATTAATACATCATTTTGCCTGGTTGATCTGGGCTAATTCATCGTTTTGCCTGGCTAATCTGGTCCAGGTGGTGGTTTTGCTCAGAAAAAGTGCGTTAATTGGTCGCTTTGGCCAGGAAATGCGCGTTAATTCATCGTTTTGCCCGGCCGATCCGTCAGCTCTCCCTGCTCTGGTGTCGCAGCTCAGGCCCGCGGCCCTGGAACCGGCGCGGGGCGAGCTCCGACACCCCCCGCCTCTCGCCCTCCCGCAGGTGCGTCTGACCCACCATGAGCATCGCTCAGCTCCTCCTGTGCCTGTCTCTCTCCATGCTCTGCATCTCGAGCAAGCCCACCGAGAAGAAGGACCGGGTTCACCACGACCCCCAGCTCAGCGACAAGGTCCACGACGACGCCCAGAACTTCGACTACGACCACGACGCTTTCCTCGGCGCGGACGAGGCCAAAACCTTCGATCAGCTCACGCCGGAGGAGAGCAAGGAGAGACTCGGGTAAGGAAAAGAGCCGAAATAAAAACCTAATCGAGAGGGAACGAATCCCCAGCGGGTCGCGCGGGTCGCAACCCTCGCCCGGGCCCCGGGGGTCCTTCTCTCCCCCGCCCCGCGGCTGCTCGACCGGAGCCTTTTAAATGCCATTTTAACGGCGGCGGTGGGTGAAATTGAGCGACCGCCTCAGATGGCGGTGACAAAGTTATGCCGTGCACGTGCAGTTGTCCTCGCTCCCGGCCCGCGAGGTCACCTTGAGCCCTTCCGACCACGCGGGGCTGGGTCCTCGGCCCCGAACGCTCCCCAAAACCGCAAGGCGTAAAGGAAAACGAGCCCTCTCTCCTTTTTGCCGTACCCAGGCGGTGCTAAACAGTCTCCGGTTACCGCCAGAGTCCGAAAGCCCGCGGGGAATTACTTGCCCCCGGTCGAGGAGCAGCTGGTCGCTGTGCAGAGACACCCCGCCCACCCCCACCCCCCCCCGGGTTAGGGGAAAACAGAGCATCTCTGGAAAATGAGCCTCTCCTTCGTCGCTTTGCCCCCCCTGCCGCCTGCGGAGCCGCTCGGGCTGGCTTTCGGGGGCGGCCAGCGCCGGCCCTGGCACCACAGCGTGCGCCTTTGTGCCTGCGGCAGCAGCTGCCGGCGCAGTTGTTCGTGTCGGGCTTAAAAAGGCTTAAACCTTCGGAGGTTCAGCCCCGAGGAGGCATTTTTTGGGTTTTTGTTTTGTTTGGATTTTTTTTTTTTTTTCTTGAGGGGCTCTTAAGGGTTCCGCTCCCGCCTGGCGCCTCCCTGGGGAGCTTGGCCTTGCCGCTGGGACGCTCCCCGAGTCCAAATTTCCCCTTCCCTCTTCACTTTTGTCCCTTTTTTCCCCTCCCCCCTGCTTTATTTTTGTTGAAGGCGGCGTCGCCCGTGTCCCGGCACCGGCGCGCTCCTCCCCGGACACCTCAACCTCCCGCTGGAGCGGCGCTTGTCGCAAACCACAGCGAAAATCAGGAGGGATTTGGGTGTTTTGGGGGTGGGTTTTTTCAGGATGGGGCTCCCCGATGGGAAGGGACAGCTTAGCCACGTGCAGGTGCCGGGGGAAATGCCGGCGGGGCGAGGTAACCGGCACAACCCGAGTGGCGTTTTGCCAGGGAAATAGAGAATATCTCTATTTTTTCCCCCCCCCCCAAAGAGCTGGTGGGCGCAGCTCTGGCTGCGGAGAGCAGAACCGGGCCGGTGACCCTCCCCACCCGCCCCCCCCGGTGCTGTTTTCCTGACCCGTAGGCTTTGTCATGGCTCTGCGCTGTAATTTCATTGTTCTGCTGAGTTATCTACTGGAAAAAGCTGGCAGCGGCAGCGGGGCTGGAGTAAGAGTTTCCACTCGGATGTTTTAACGAGGCCGTTTTCAAACCGCTCTCGCCCTTGACATAGAACAGCTTGGGGGTGGGTGGGTGTTTTATTTTTTTTCTCAGAGGCAAATTCATCGCCCTTTCCCGAGCTTGAATTGGTTTGATAACCTTGTCATGAATGTGTAATCATCTAAATTATTTTTTAAAACGGGTTTCGTGCTGTCGGAAGGACCCATCTCTGGGGGGAGAGCGCCCTGGCTCCCCGCTGCTTTCCCTCCCGCCCTTCTCCCATCCCCATTTCTTGGGGCGACCCAGATTTCGGAGCAGCCGCCCTGTTTTGTTTTTTTTTTTTCCTTAAAGCCTGCAGAATTAGGGGAAGGTGCCGCCGCTTTTCCCGGCGATGGCAAACGCGATCCCCTTCCTTCCTCCCCCCCCTCCCCTCCTTCCTTCCCCGGGGAAGCGAAGCAGCCTGTCCGTTCCAGCTGCCAGCCGTCACGGCACGTCTGGTGCCCCTGCCACCCTCCCGTGGCAAAACTTCAGCGTGTGGGGGGTGTTGTTTTGTTTTATTAACGCTCATTGGGGTTTTTTTTGTGGCTTCTGCCCTGGGAAAGCAGCCTGTGAGCAGCTGGGTTTGGCACTAAGCCCCTGAAGGTGGAGGTTTTCGGAGCCTGCTAAGCGCTAAGCCGGGCTTGCTCCGGGTGGGGACGGAGTTTAACTTTCCCTGAAAGCAATGAAACGGCTTCCCCGTTCTCGAATGAAACCCCTGAACTTCTGCTGCCCCACCTAGAAACCTTTCCTGGAAAAGCTGCTTTGGTTTTCTACTGATCCGGGCTCCAGTTCCTCATCCCAGTGGGGTTGTTTCCCCACCCCCGCGGCGGCGGGTGCCGGTGCCCGAGCTCCGGGCGCTCGGCGGCGCGGCCGGTGGTCGGAGAGATGAAAGGGCGAATCCCGTCGCTTGGCCGCTCCCCTCCGTCCCCTCCCGGTTTTGCCGACGCCTTCTTAAAAACCTTTTTAATAAGGCTGGGATGGTTCAGGTTTTCCTGGTCGGGGAAGCAAATTCCCAAAGGGATCCGGTCCTCGGAGGCCGCCTGGTGCCGAAGCCGAAGGAAGGACGATGCCCACCGCTCCGGGGAAGCGAATCTCCGACCCTCCCCGTCCTCCACCCTCAACGTTTGCGCTTTAACCGTTGGCAAACGGCGCCGGGAGCCTTTAACCCGCGAACGTAAAGGCCTCGAATCGTTTCCCCTGAAAGAGCCGCGGTTAAAACGCGCCCGGGAAATGAGTCGGGCCGCAGGGAAAGCGCGGCGTCGAGCCGAAAAGACCCTTCTAGAAAAGCAAAGCGAGCGTTGGCGGGGGTGTTTTTTTTAACCGCTCCTACCCCGGCTGTCTCGGCAGCTTTTTGGTCTTAAGCCACATCCTTTGTGCCGCGGAGGAAATCCCGGCTTTGCTTTTTAGAAGCGCTTATGGAAAGACCAGAACCCGGGAGCGGGGCGGCTCCAGCGGCTCTTCACCTTTGCGCTTGACGTTTCGCTTCCCCTCGATGTTCCGGGCGCTGATAACCTCGTGGTGATCTAAAACACCCTCTTTCCAAAATTCCTCCCTGTCGGGGTTAGATTTAGCAAAACCGGTTTCACCTTAAGCCTCCCTGTTAAAAGGAGCCAAGCTCCGGGTCACCCAGGAAAAGTGTTTTTAGGCTGTCGGCCTGGCTTTAATCCCCCGGGGAGGCAGCTCGGACCTGGACGTTGCTCCGAGGCGTAAGGCACGAGGAACGGGGCGGAGGGACGCGGCCCGGCCCGTGCGGAGGCTCGCGTGCCCGCGGATCTCCGCGTTCCTCCCCGGCGGCTCGTTCTTCACAGCCGCCGCTAAACATACGGGTGGCTTTATAAACCACGCGTCTCCGGTTCCCCCTGCCTCCCCCGCCTCGGCGGGCATCGTCCTCGGGTGGGACGCGGCGGCGCCTTCCCGCCGCCCTCCTCCCGAGGGGCTGGGGGGGGGGGGGTCCCTTGAGCGGGGCCGGTCTCCCCGCCTTTAACGTAAGTACGTGCTCGGCTCCCGGTGGGAAAACGGGGTGTTTCCCCCGAGGTCTAACAAGAAAAGCTGCTTCTCCCCGCAACTAATTCATGGTATTTCTGGAAAAAACTCCAACCCCGAGCGAGCCGGCGTCGCGGCGGCTAAGCCGTACGTCGGTTTTAAGGCCGAGCCGCCCGATGGCCGGGACCTGAACGCCTGGGCGCGGCGGCCTTCGGCCCCTCCGCCCGCCTACACCTCGAGCCTTGTTCCCTTTAACTTGTGCTGGGTTTTTCTGCGTTTCCTACAGAAAGATTGTAAGTAAAATAGATGAAGACAAAGACGGGTTTGTAACGGTGGAAGAGCTGAAAGACTGGATTAAGTTTGCCCAAAAGCGCTGGATATACGAGGATGTAGAGCGGCAGTGGAAAGGGCACGACCTCAATGAGGACGGCCTCATTTCTTGGGAGGAATATAAAAATGCCACCTACGGCTACATCTTAGGTAGGTCTCTACTCTTGGGATGAAAACTTTGCGGAGCCGGCGCTTGAAACTTGCTGTTTTGTTTTTGTAGAATGATTGTAGATAAGATAGACACGGATAAGGATGGGTTTGTGACGGAGGGGGAGCTGAAAGCCTGGATTAAGAAGGCCCAGAAGAAATACGTGTATGACAGTGTCGAACGCCAGTGGCAGGAGTTTGACATGAATCAAGATGGATTTATCTCCTGGGATGAGTACAGAAACGTGACATATGGCACTTACCTCGGTAAGGGGCAAGGTGTCCCGGCTGGTGGTGGTCTCTGATCAATAAAGCAGAGGTGTGATGGAGCTCGGGAGGCCAAAACCCCGCCCCAGCCTCTCCGAACTTACCTCCCGATTCCGGATGATCTCGGGACAAAAAGATATGGGGGAGGCGGGGGATAAAAACCGAGCTCGGGATCAACCCGCGGCTTAAACTCTGCTTTATTGATGCGCTTCATGGTGGAAACGAGCTCAGAGCTCAGTCGGGAGCGAGAACGTGATGAAAGTGCCGTGGGGTAACGGGGGTTTTTTCCCTTCCAGCTGGGAATTTCAAGCTCCTGGGGGTGTTTGGTACCCGCAGAAAGCGCTGCCTAAGCCGGGGCTCTAGAGGCCGCCTCTTTCAGGGTGTCTGCCCCCCTCCCAAACCGGTGAAGATCGTTAGCACCGAGTCTTTTAATCACTTCCCAAAGTCCCGGGCGCTGTCTCCGCCTGTCCCGGTGGTAGCTTTAGACCCCAGAGCTAGATTTTGGGGCCCGTAAGGCCGGAGCAGGGCCCTGTCAGGGCTGAAACACCCCGGGAGGGAGGCAAGAGGACGCTCTGCTGGGGGTTAAGACGTTCGAAAAATACCAGTTCCTCTGCCAGTCGTTCCCGCCTCCTGGAACGCAGACATATATGGTGCGATGAGCTACAGCTTGAAAGCATGAAATAAAGCTGAATTTACTAAATATTTCCAAAGATAGTCAAATGCTCCGCAGGACATATGGAGGCTGTGGCCTCTCCCTCCCGGCTCATCCATCTTCCCTCCCTCGGGCTCTTTCACGGCCGCTTCTTAAAAAGCTGGAGGAAGATTGGAGTTTGCCTCATGCTGGCTGAGGGAATCGGCCCCCCCTGAGACCCCGGCGGGGTCTTACCAAGCTTCCCCGACCCCCTCCGGGCTGGGCCAGGCTTTGCTAAGCTTCCCCTTCTCCGGTAATTGCCGAGGTCCGCAGAAAGCCGTGAGCTGCCTGCTCAGATCCCGCCTGGAAGGGGGAGAGGAGGTTCTAGGAGGGCTTTTGTTGTGCTTTTTGGAGTCTGTGAGGCGGGGCTGGTGCCGTGCAGGTGTAGGATATTAAACAAAAGCCTTTAATGAGGGGGGAAAAAAACCCTTTAATCAGTAAAAAAAGACCTTAATGAGGAAAAGAAAAAACCTTAATGAGCAAAGCATTCCTCGAGCCTAATGTGTCAGAGAGGGGAGCGCCTGGCCCCGCGACCGGCGACACGCCGTAAGGCTCTGGCCATCCCGAGCCGGGGCCCTTGGCAGAGAGGGATAAAGCCTGGCCTAGCGCCGCTCCCACCTACTTTTGTCCTCAGCGAAGGCCGGGAGGCTCCCGGCATGCCTCCCCGCCCCCTGCCCGGCAGAGCCCTAACGCCTTGGCTCCGGCGCTCCTTTTTCAGCAGGGCTGGCTTTTCCCCAGCGCCTTTCTGCTGAGATAATCTCATCCCTTCCACCAGGCTCTCCCCGCCCTCCTCCTCTCCGGCCGGAGCGGCGTTGGAAGCGCCTCTGGAGAGAGCTTGACGCGCGGCCAAGAGGCCGGCCGAGCCCTCGCTCGCGTTACGGACGTCCCTCTCCCGGCGCGTGGGGGCCGAGGCGCCGCCCTCCCTCGCTGCTCTACCGAGTATTCAAAAAAATGCTTGGTTTTTGGTTTTTTTTTTGGTCATCAAAACGAAATGCTGTTGGGTGTTTTGTTGTTTTTTTTTTTTTTTCCTCAAAACCTTGGTCTTAGTCACCGGGTCGCCCCGGCGCCGAAGGCTCTGTGGGTCTAAACCCCGCTTTCCTCAGGGAGAGCGAGAATATCAAGCGATAAATAACCAAGAGCTTCACCTTAAAGTCAAACGCCCTCCGGAACCGCCTTTAAAAATAAGAATAACGCCAATTTTTTTTCTGCTTCCTCGGCCCGTTCTCCCGCCCGTAGCGCTCGGGAGGGTTAAAACGTTGAGCGTGTGGCTCTGCCGCCGGCAGCCCCCGGGCGCTGCCCCGGCCCCTCGGCCAGCGCTTCGCGGGTGCTGCCCAGCTCAGGGACTAAAACGCAAAGCAGGGGGGTGGGGTGGGTTGTTTTCGGGGGGGGGGGGGGGGTTTAACCCTGGTTAAAGAGCCGGCCCGCTCGGCACCTGAGCAAAACGGAGCGAAGCCGCTCGGGCCGAGAGGCGGAATCGCCGAAAAGCAAGAAATTGCCTGTAACCCGCGAGGCGACGCCGACCCTCCGGCCTCTGTTTGCTCTGGCCGAGCTTTCGGCGTTCGCCGCTTCCCGAGGCGAAAGCTCGGGACTAGACTAGGAAACTTTAGGCTTAATTGTGCCCTAGAGGGGACTTAAAATAAAATCTTCTTACCGTCTTATATTTAATAGTTGGCCGGCACCGGGGCTTGTACAGAGCTCTTTAATCCCCTGCCTTTTGTCCTGGATGTAAACAGAGAAGGGAGGGAGCCTTTTTTTAGACCGGGCCTGGCTCTCGCTTAACTTCACCCTGCGAGGAGTCGGCTCCGTCCTCCTCTATCGATACTTTTCTATAGGCTGACAAACGAAGCCGGCCTCGGCATCCCGAAGCTTATCTCTCGCTGCCGGCGTAGCTATATCTAGTGGCCATATGTGCCCGGCTATTCCCGCTGCGGCGAGCGCGGGGGGATGTTTCGCTGGCTTTGAAGCCGCCCCGGCAGCGGAGAGCAATATCCCCTTACACATTCTCCTCCAAAAATAGCTCGGGCTGAGCCTCCCAGGCCGCGCCGGCCGAAACCCACCCCCAATCCCTGTCTCCTCGGAGCATCTTCCCCAGGAATGCTGGTCCCCCACAGCCGCTGGCAGCTCTTCCTCCTCTTCCTCCTGGCAGAGGAGGTGCAGGAGGGCCGCGACGGCCGCCGATGTCTGAAATTTAGGCTGCCGTGGCAAAGCGTTGGGAGTTTGAGGTTGGGTTGATGAGGTTGAGGTTGGGCTGATGAGGTTGGTTGGATGAGGTTGGGTTGACGAGGTTGGGTTGAGTTGTTGAGGTTTGGTTGAGGTTGGGTTGAGGTTGAGTTGATGAGGTTGAGTTGAGGTTGGGTTGACGAGGTTGGGTTGAGGTTGAGTTGATGAGGTTGGGTTGACGAGGTTGGGTTGAGGTTGAGTTGATGAGGTTGAGGTTGAGGAGGTTCAGGCTGGGTTGAAGTTGAGTTGAGGTTCAAGTTGGGTTGAGAAGATTGAGGTTGAGTTGAGGTGGTTGAGTTGAAGAGTTTGGGTTGGGTTGATGGTGACCGTGGGGCATCTCCCCCCTGCCTGAGCTGACCCGAGGCGGCTGCCGCTTCTCTCCTCACACCCAGATGACCCGGACCCCGACGACGGATTTAATTATAAGCAAATGATGGTGCGAGATGAACGCCGCTTCAAGATGGCTGACAAGGATGGAGACTTGACCGCCACCAAGGAAGAGTTCACCGCCTTCCTGCACCCGGAGGAGTACGATTACATGAAGGATATCGTCGTGCAGGTGGGTCGCCGTGGCGCTGCCGGCCACCGTCTCGCGCGAAACACGGCCTCTACGGCAACGAAGCGGACGGGGAGGGGTGGAAATCGGGGTGGGCCGCGGGCAGAGGGGATCGGCCGTGGAGCGCAAAACGGGGCTTGGGGGGGGCGAGGGGTTTATTTTTTCGCTTGTGCGGGGCCGGAGCCGTTCCCGGCGAGGGGGGGAGTCGCTCCGAGGCCGCTTAACTCCCATCTCCTCCTTGCAGGAAACCATGGAGGACATCGACAAGAACGGGGACGGTTTCATCGACCTGGAGGAGTACATAGGTGAGACGGCGGTGCCTCGGCCCTGCCGCCGCGTCCCCTCCTGGAATTTCATTATCTCTTAAATTCCTAACTTTAGACCTGCCCCGGGGTCGGGTTTCTGGGTTAAACCCCGAACGCTGGGCGCCTGCTCCAAACCCAGACCCCCTCGGCCGCGGAACGGCCGCCCCTTTTCGACACCCTTTAATCCGCCCCGTTTGACCCCAAAACGCGGCGGCGGCGGCGCCTCCTGCTCCCGAAGCGTCGCGTTATGGTTCCGGGGGGTGAATTTAAGGCAATAAAGAGGTTTAAAAACCCTCGGGGATGGGTTTGAGATGGGAAGGGGGGGGGGGGGGGGGGTCCGGCCATCGGTTTTCCTCCGGGCTGGGTCCGGTCGGAAGGGTGCGCAGCGCCGCCTCCCCCCGTCCAGGTGACATGTACAGCCACGACGGGGACGCCGACGAGCCCGAGTGGGTGAAAACGGAGCGGGAGCAATTCGTGGAATTCCGAGACAAAAACCGCGACGGCAAAATGGACAAGGAGGAAACCAAGGACTGGATCCTCCCTTCGGATTACGATCACGCCGAGGCGGAAGCGCGACACCTCGTCTACGAATCCGACCAGGACAAGGTGGGGAGCGACGCCTTCCCTCTGCGGGGCGGGGTGGTGGTGGGAGGGGGACACACACACCCCCTCCCCGTGCCGAGGGGTCCCCCCGCGCCGGGATTCCTGCCGGAGCCGGCCCCGGGAGCTTCCCTTCCCCCAACCACAAACCCAACCCCTCTCGGAAACGCCCTCATTTAGCCCCTCCGTTACTGTTCGCCGTGGGGCAGCGCCCGCGGGGGGGGGCCGGGGGTGGGGTCCGGGGGGCGGGAGGGCGGCGGGCGCACGACGGGAACGCGCGGCTCGGCTCTCTCGCAGGACGGCAAGCTGACCAAAGAGGAGATCGTGGACAAGTACGACTTGTTCGTGGGGAGCCAGGCCACGGACTTCGGGGAGGCCTTGGTGCGGCACGACGAGTTCTGAGAAGCCGCCCGGAAAGAGCCGGTTCTTAAATAATTTATTTTTTACAGTTTCTGGGATTATCAGAACCATTTTTCGCTACTGAGACTGTTATTTCAGGCGATGAGGTGACACAAAAACCCACACGTATCTCAGCCCGTCCTTAGGTTTTCTATTCCCCCCCCCCCCACCCCCCTTTTCCCCGAGGGACGGGGACTGGCGGCTGCGGAGACGGCCGCGACGCTGCCAGGGGGGCTCCACCTTTGGGGTCGTTTGGTTTTTTTTTAATTCTTTTTTTTGTTGTTGTTTTATTATTATTTTTTTTTTAAGATTTCCACCTTATTTTATCATTTTTACCAAGTTCTCTTTATTTTTATATTTGCTTCGCTCACACCCGGAGCGAAGGACAAGCCGAAGGGGCAGAGGTGGGGAGGGGGGAGCGGATCTCCCCTCGCCCTGCCTCCCGCTTCCCCCCCACCCCAATTTCTCGGCGCGTGCGCGGCCGCCGCCTCGTAAAATTAAAATAAAAAACCAAGAAAAAAAAAATCCACCAAACCCCCCCCCCCAAAACCCCTTAAACAAGCCAGAGAATAGGGCCAAAAGGAAAAATAAAACCAGAGGTGAGTCATGCTTGTTTTAGACCGAGCTTTGCAAAGCCAAGCGCGGCTTCGCCTCCCTCCCGCCCCGAGGGGGCTCGAGCTCTTCCCCCCGAAACACCGCCGGGGCTCCCCCTCCCTCCCTCCCCCCCCCTCCTCCGCTAGCGACCCCCCCCCCATCGCCCCTCCCCATCCCGCCGCGCCCCCCGAAGTGCCTTGAATCCACCCAAAACCCGCCGTGCCGGGGGCGCCCGCCTCCCCCCCCCCCCCTCCCCCGTTATTAATATCGTTCGATTTGGTTTAATTCTCTTCTTCATTCCCCTCCCCCCCCCCTCGCTTCGCCCCCCGCCCCCCCGCCGGCATCGCGCGGAGCTCGGGGGGCCGCCGCGGGACCCGAACAGCCCCAGCCTCCGGTGGGTCTCGAACCCTTAAATCCATCCCTTCCCGGGCTTAAAACCCGCCGATTTAGAGCCCGGGAGCCGCGTTTCCGCCGCGCGTGGGGGTAACCCCGGGGGGGGAGGGGAGCGGGGGGGCCCGATCCCCGCCACCCCTCGTCCCCCTTCCCGCCTCGCGCCCGCTTTTGCCACCCAAAATAGGCCTCGGGAGCGGCTCCTCGGCGGAGCAACTTCAGACACTAATTTCCCTCCCCCTCGGCGTGTTGGGGGGGGGGGGGGGGGGGTTGCCCCGCGCCTGTCCGTCTGTCCGTCTTCCCACCCCGACCATGTCTTGTATGTTGTTTTTCACCCCCCACCCCCCGGGATGATTTAATGCGCGGCCGGCGCGAGCGGAGCCTCGCCGGGCCCTTCTCTGTGGCTCAATAAACGCGTTGACGTTCACCCCCAACCGCTTCGTGACGCAAATACGCCCTTTTTCACCCCAAAAACGAGGCGCGGGTGCGGGTGTGGCCGGGGGGGCCCCACCCCCCCACCCCCCCCCCCCATAGCTTGATGGGGGGGCGTTTGCCTGGTGCAGGGAGGGTGGATGCAGCCCCCAACCCCCCTGAGGGGCACCCCCAGACGGCCGCCGCCCCGCCCCCCCCGCCCGGGGGTCTGGCTGTCTGTGTGTCCGTCCCCACCGGAGCCGGCAGGGGCACCCTGTGCCCGCGGGGAGGGGGGTGTGGGGCTGGGGGAGCCCTGCCCGCGTGTCCCCACTGCTCTTGTGCTGCTGGGTGGGGACTCAGGCCCTCCCCTGCCCCACGGATGGGGGGCTCAGACCCTCCCCTGCCCCAGGGATGGGGCGCTCAGACCCTGCCCTGCCCCACTGATGGGGCGCTCAGACCCTCCCCTGCCCCAGGGATGGGGCGCTCAGACCTTCCCCTGCCCCACAGATGGGGGGCTCAGACCCTCCCCTGCCCCAGGGATGGGGCTCAGACCCTCCCCTGCCCCATGGATGGGGGGCTCAGACCCTCCCCTGCCCCAGGGATGGGGCTCAGAACCTCCCCAGCCCCACAGATGGATGGGGCTCAGCCCCACGGATGGCATCCAGCCTTACCCCAGCCCCACAGATGTGGGGCTCAGCACCACCCCAACCCCATAGGTGGAGGTCGGAGGGGGGGCAGCATCCCACCCCCCCACCCCAGCACTGCGTGGGGGTCCTGGCAGGCCGAGGGTCCCGTGCTGTCAGCGCCGTGGGGCACCCCGATCCCCGCCGTGGGGCCGGCGATGCGCAGGCGGGCTCGGCGTTGCGTTCACACCGCGACGGTGGTTTATTGTCCCACCCGCGCCTACATCCTAGGCTGGGACGAGCCGGGGGGGGCGCGGGGCGGCCCCGGACCCCCAGGGCAGCCCCTGCCCCATAGCGGGGACAGCCGGGGGGGGTTGGAAGGGGGGTTCCCTGGGGCGGGCGCTGGCGGCTCCTCAGCTGGGGCTGACCTGGCTGGAGGAGACGGAGGAGACCTCCGTCCTCTGCGCCGAGCTCGAGGCCTCCGAGTCGTCCGCCATGGGCTTCCCGCACACCGTCTCCATGATGCAGGCGCGGAACTGGGGGGGCGCGAGCTCAGCCGGGGGGTCCCCGCGTCCCGTCCCCCCCCCACCCCGAGGGAGCCGCCTCTTCTCCCTGGGGACGTGCTGCCCCCCGCCTTCGGGGTGGCCCCAAGTGCCCCATGGGTGTCCCTGGGCACCCCGTGGGGTCCCCGTGCCTGGGTGTCTTCGTCCCCAGGGGTCCCCATCCCTGGGTGTCCACAAATGACCCTGCTCCCCGGGTGTCGCTGGTCCCCACACGTCCTTGGGCACCCCGGGGTGTCCCCAGTGTCGGCGGGTCCCGGGGTGTCCCCGTCGCCCGGGTGCCCCTGGATCTCCCCATTGCCCGGGGGTCCCCATTTCCTGGGTGCCCCCATCACCCAGATGTTCTGGAGTGTCCCCAATACCTGCGTGTCCCCGGGTGCCCCCAATGCCCTCGTGTCCCCGGGTGCCCCCAATGCCCGCGTGTCCCCGGGTGCCCCCAATGCCCTCGTGTCCCCGGGTGCCCCCAATGCCCGCGTGTCCCCGGGTGCCCCCAATGCCCTCGTGTCTCCGGGTGCCCCCAATGCCCGCGTGTCCCCGGGTGCCCCCATTGCCCTCGTGTCCCCGGGTGCCCCCGTTGCCCTCGTGTCCCCGTGTGCCCCCAATGCCCGCGTGTCCCCGGGTGCCCCCGTTGCCCTCGTGTCCCCGGGTGCCCCCATTGCCCTCATGTCCCCGGGTGCCCCCAATGCCCGCGTGTCCCCGGGTGCCCCCAATGCCCGCGTGTCTCCGGGTGCCCCCAATGCCCTCGTGTCTCCGGGTGCCCCCAATGCCCGCGTGTCCCCGGGTGCCCCCATTGCCCTCATGTCCCCGGGTGCCCCCAATGCCCGCGTGTCCCCGGGTGCCCCCAATGCCCTCATGTCCCCGGGTGCCCCCAATGCCCGCGTGTCCCCGGGTGCCCCATTGTTGCGTGTTCCCGTGTGCCCCCAATGCCCGCGTGTCCCCGGGTTGTCCCCGGGTGCCCCCAATGCCCGCGTGTCCCCGGGTGCCCCCAATGCCCTCGTGTCTCCGGGTGCCCCCAATGCCCGCGTGTCCCCGGGTGCCCCCATTGCCTCGTGTCCCCGGGTGCCCCCGTTGCCCTCGTGTCCCCGTGTGCCCCCAATGCCCGCGTGTCCCCGGGTGCCCCCGTTGCCCTCGTGTCCCCGGGTGCCCCCATTGCCCTCATGTCCCCGGGTGCCCCCAATGCCCGCGTGTCCCCGGGTGCCCCCAATGCCCTCGTGTCTCCGGGTGCCCCCGTTGCCCTCGTGTCCCCGGGTGCCCCCAATGCCCGCGTGTCCCCGGGTGCCCCCGTTGCCCTCGTGTCCCCGGGTGCCCCCATTGCCCTCATGTCCCCGGGTGCCCCCAATGCCCGCGTGTCCCCGGGTGCCCCCAATGCCCTCGTGTCTCCGGGTGCCCCCAATGCCCGCGTGTCTCCGGGTGCCCCCATTGCCCTCGTGTCCCCGGGTGCCCCCAATGCCCGCGTGTCCCCGGGTGCCCCCAATGCCCTCGTGTCTCGGGTGCCCCCAATGCCCGCGTGTCCCCGGGTGCCCCCATTGCCCTCATGTCCCCGGGTGCCCCCAATGCCCGCGTGTCCCGGGTGCCCCCAATGCCCTCATGTCCCCGGGTGCCCCCAATGCCCGCGTGTCCCCGGGTGCCCCATTGTTGCGTGTTCCCGTTGTGCCCCAATGCCCGCGTGTCCCCGGGTGCCCCCAATGCCCGCGTGTCCCCGGGTGCCCCCGTTGCCCTCGTGTCCCGGGTGCCCCCAATGCCCGCGTGTCCCCGTGTGCCCCCAATGCCCGCGTGTCCCCGGGTGCCCCCAATGCCCTCGTGTCCCCGGGTGCCCCCAATGCCCGCGTGTCCCCGGGTGCCCCCAATGCCCGCGTGTCCCCGGGTGCCCCCGTTGCCCTTGTGTCCCCGGGTGCCCCATTGCCTGCGTGTCCCCGGGTGCCCCATCACCAGACGTTCGGGGCGCCCGGGGGCACCTGTTTGTTCATGAAGCAGTAGATGATGGGGTTGTAGATGCAGGCGCTCTTGGAGAAGAAGGCAGGGATGGTGACGAGGCGCAGGTCGAGGCCGTGGTCGCGTTTGTTCACCATGTACATGGCCAGGGCGGCGTAGGGCACGTAGCAGAGGCAGAAGGAGCCCACCATCACCACCACCATGCGCGACACCTCCCGCTCCGCCTTCTGCGTCGTGGCCGACTCCTGCTGCTGCGCCGCCACCTGCGCCGAGGGGTCAGCCCTGGCCGCAGGCCCCCCGCCGCCGTCCGTCTGTCCGAGCGGCCCTGCCCTCCTGCCCTCCTGCATCTGTCCATCTGTCCGAGCAGCCCTTCCTCCCTCCATCCCTCCCATCCCATCCTCCCTCCATCCCTCTGTCCCTCCTGCCCTTCTGCCTCCATCCGTCTGTCCGAGCAGCCCTGCCCTCCTGCTGCTGTCCATCTGTCCGAGCACCCCTTCCTCCCTCCATCCCTTCATCCCTCCTGCCTCTGTCTGTCTGTCCGAGCAGCCCTTCCTCCCTCCTGCCCTCCTGCTGCTGTCTGTCTGTCTGAGCAGCCCTTCCTCCATCCATCCCCCATCCCATCCTCCCTCCATCCCTCTGTCCCTCCATCCCTCCATCCCTCCTGCCTCCATCTGTCTGTCCAAGCAGCCCTGCCCTCCTGCCCTCCGTCCGTCTGTCCGAGCAGCCCTTCCTCCGTCTGTCCCTCCTGCCCTGCCTCTGTCTGTCTGTCCAAGCAGCCTTTCCTCCATCCATCCCTCCACCCCTGCTGCCTCCGTCCGTCTGTCCGAGCAGCCCTCCCTCCCCCGCCCCCTCAGCACCTGCCCTCGCTCCCGCCGCCCCTCCCACCCTCCCTCCCCCGCACGGGACCCCCGTGCCCCCGACTCACGGCCCGCAGGGCGCTGAGCAGCTGCGAGTAGGAGAAGATGATGAGGGAGAGGGGCACGATGAAGCAGAAGATGAAGAGGAACCAGGTGTAGTACTCGCTCTTGTACTTGGTGCCCACCGTGTACCAGTCGGGGCCGCAGGAGCACTGCAGCCCCTCGGGCACGTACCTGCAGGGCGCGCGCACTCACCGCCCGCGCCTCGCACCCTGGCACCCCCACGGCACCCCACGGTACACCCACGGCACCCCACAGCACCCGACGGTACACCCACGGCACCACACAGCACCTCCTGGCACCCCCACGGCACCCCACGGCACCCCATGGTTCATCCACAGCACCTCCTGGCACCCCCACGGCACCCCATGGTACACCCACGGCACCCCACAGCACCTCCTGGCACCCCCACGGCACCCCATGGTTCATCCACAGCACCTCCTGGCACCCCCACGGTACCCCCAAGGCACCCCCGTGGCATCCCGTGGCACCCCATGGCACCCCCTGTGGCACCCCCATAGCACCCCTGTGGATCCCCATGATGCCTCCAGGGCTCCCCATGGCACCCTCATGGATCCCCATGGCACCCCATGGCACCCATGATGCCCCCATGGCACCCCTGTGGCACCCCCATGGATCCCCATGACGTCCCCATGGCTCCCCATGGCACTCCCATGGCACCCTCATGGCACCTCCATGGCTCCCCATGGCACCCCATGGATCCCCATGACAGCCCCATGGCACCCCATGGCACCCCCATGGATCCCCATGGCACCCCATGACGCCCCCATGGCACCCCATGGATCCCCATGGCACCCCATGATGCCCCCATGGCTCCCCATGGCACCCCCATGGCACCCCCATGGCACCCCTGTGGCACCCCATGGATCCCCATGATGCCCCCATGGCTCCCCATGGCACCCCCATGGCTCCCCATAGCACCCCCAGCCTGCTCTGCACCCCTGTGCCACCCCCCCCGCACATCCCCCCATCCCCCCATCCCCCCCATATCCCCCCCATCCCCCCCGCCGCCGCTCCCGGAGGCGTCCGGCGCCCCCCGACCTGCTCCAGCCGAAGAAGGGGGGCACGGCGACGCCGACGCCGATGGCCCAGGTGGCCACGACCACCAGGAGCGCGTGCCGGGAGCTGAAGCGGAAGTTGCCGAAGGGTTTGCAGATGACGATGTAGCGCTCGAACGCCAGGAAGGCCAGGGACCACCCCGTCACCAGCCCTGGGGGGCAGCGCCGGCACCTCAGCCCCCCCCCCGCCACCCCCCCGCCCGCCGCGGGCGCCCCACGCCTACGGCCGTGCCGCGGTGGGCACCCCAATGCCCACAGCCTGGCCGTGGTGGGCGTCCCGACGCCTATGGTCCCACCATGGTGGGCGCCCCAACGCCTATGGTCCCACCATGGTGGGCACCCCAATGCCCACAGCCTGGCCGTGGTGGGCGTCCCAACGCCTATGGTCCCACCATGGTGGGCACCCCAATGCCCACAGCCTGGCCGTGGTGGGCGCCCCAACGCCTATGGTCCCACCATGGTGGGCACCCCAATGCCCACAGCCTGGGCGTGGTGGGCACCCAACGCCTATGGTCCCACCATGGTGGGCACCCCAATGCCCACAGCCTGGGCGTGGTGGGCACCCCAACGCCTATGGTCCCACCATGGTGGGCACCCCAATGCCCACAGCCTGGCCGTGGTGGGCACCCCAACGCCTATGGTCCCACCATGGTGGGCACCCCAACGCCTACGGCCCTACCAGGCCATGGTGGGCACCCCGACACCTATGGCCACGCCACAATGGGCACCCCAACACCTACAGCCTGGCCGTGGTGGGCACCCCAACGCCTATGGTCCCACCATGGTGGGCACCCCAATGCCCACAGCCTGGCCGTGGTGGGCACCCCGACACCTACGGCCTGGTCATGGTGGGCACCCCAATGCCCACAGCCTGGCCGTGGTGGGCGCCCAACGCCTATGGTCCCACCATGGTGGGCACCCCAATGCCCACAGCCTGGCCGTGGTGGGCACCCCAACGCCTACGGCCCTACCAGGCCATGGTGGGCACCCCGACACCTATGGCCACGCCACAATGGGCACCCCAACACCTACAGCCTGGCCGTGGTGGGCACCCCAACGCCTATGGTCCCACCATGGTGGGCACCCCAATGCCCACAGCCTGGGCGTGGTGGGCACCCCAACGCCTATGGTCCCACCATGGTGGGCACCCCAATGCCCACAGCCTGGCCGTGGTGGGCGTCCCAACGCCTATGGTCCCACCATGGTGGGCACCCCAACGCCTACGGCCCTACCAGGCCATGGTGGGCACCCCGACACCTATGGCCACGCCACAATGGGCACCCCAACACCTACAGCCTGGCCGTGGTGGGCACCCCAACGCCTATGGTCCCACCATGGTGGGCACCCCAATGCCCACAGCCTGGCCGTGGTGGGCACCCCAACGCCTATGGTCCCACCATGGTGGGCACCCCAACGCCTACGGCCCTACCAGGCCATGGTGGGCACCCCGACACCTATGGCCACACCACAATGGGCACCCCAACACCTACAGCCTGGCCGTGGTGGGCACCCGACACCTACGGCCCGGTCATGGTGGGCACCCCAATGCCTACGCCCCACGCGGTGGGCACCCCGACACCTACAGCTGGCCATGGTGGGCACCCCGACACCTACATCCCGGCCACGGTGGGCACCCCAACACCTACAGCCCCACCAGACCCTGGTGGTCACCTCCACCTACAGCCCCACCAGATTGTGGTGGGCACCCCAGTGCCTACATCCCGGCCATGGTGGGCACCCCAACGCCTACGGCCCTGCCAGGCCATGGTGGGCACCCCAACACCTATGGCCACGCCACAATGGGCACCCCAACGCCTATGGCCCCGCCAGACTATGATGGTCACCTCCACCTACAGCCCCGCCAGACCCCAGTGGTCACCCCAACTCCTCCAGGTCCAGAAGACCCCGGTGGTGACCCCCCCCTCCCACAGGCGGCCCCGTGGCCGCCCCCACCTACCTCCGGTGGCCCCCACGAAGCCCTCCAAGGAGCACATGTTCTTGCCGAAGACGAAGTAACCCTGGGAGCTGGAGACGAAGACGGTGAAGACGCTGAAGAGGCAGCAGATGAAGCCGCTGAAGGAGATGTTCACCCAGGATGTAGTTGAGGGTTGCCGCAGCTTCTTGTACTTGACGGTGACGACGAGGACGATGGCGTTGAGGGGGGTCCCCAGGAGGAAGACGAAGCCCATGAAGGCCGTCTGCAGGTAGAACGCCCACCGCGGGGCGATGTGGTACTGGGGCCCGTCCCAAGGGCCGACCGAGGAGCTGTTCTTGAAGAGGTAAAACTCTTCGTCACCCGACATGGTGGGGTGGGCTGCGTTGGGGGGGGGGGGAGCCCAGGGGGGACGCGGAGACCCCCGGCCCTCCCCCTCTGATATACCCTGCCCGGCCCCGAGCCGCTTAACGGCTGAGGCGGGGATCAAGGCTTCATCCCTGGGCAAACTTGGGGATTAGGGGGGGCTAAGCCCGGCTTAGAGGCCTAATTGGCCTCCTTAAGCCGGGCCGAGCCGATTGCCGGGGCTCCCGGGGGATTTGGGGTGGGGTAAAAGGGTGGGGGGGGGGTCCCCAGGGACCCCAAGCTTGGCCCTGCTGCCACCGGGGTGTCCCAGCACTGGGTCGGTCTTGGGGGGTGGTTTGGGGCTACCCCACACACACACCCTGAGTGCCCTGGGGTGGCCCCCCCCCCCCCGCGCCGCAGGGACACCCAGTGACACCCACCCACCGTTTAGTGCCCCCCGGCGCTGCGCTTTGGGGGGTGCAGGGATGGGGGTGGCGCTTTGGGGCGCAGGGATGGGGTCTGTGTGCTTGGGGGGCGCAGGGATGGGGTCTGTGTGCTTTGGGGGCGCAGGGATGGGGTCTGTGTGCTTGGGGGGGCGCAGGATGGGGTCTGTGTGCTTTGGGGGGGAGCAGGGATGGGGTCTGTGTGCTTGGGGGGGAGCAGGGATGGGGGTGGCGCTTTGGGGGGGCAGGGATGGGGGCTGTGTGCTTTGGGGGGGCAGGGATGGGGTCTGTGTGCTTTGGGGGGGCGCAGGGATGGGGGTGGCGCTTTGGGGGGCAGGGATGGGGGCTGTGTGCTTTGGGGGGGGCAGGGATGGGGTCTGTGTGCTTTGGGGGGGCGCAGGGATGGGGTCTGTGTGCTTTGGGGGGGGCAGGATGGGGTCTGTGTGCTTTGGGGGGGCAGGGATGGGGTCTGTGTGCTTTGGGGGGGGGGCAGGGATGGGGTCTGTGTGCTTTGGGGGGGCGCAGGGATGGGGTCTGTGTGCTTTGGGGGTGCAGGGATGGGGGTGGCGCTTGGGGGCGCAGGGATGGGGTCTGTGTGCTTTGGGGGGCGCAGGATGGGGTCTGTGTGCTTTGGGGGGAGCAGGGATGGGGTCTGTGTGCTTTGGGGGGGGCAGGGATGGGGTCTGTGTGCTTGGGGGGGGGGCAGGGATGGGGTCTGTGTGCTTTGGGGGGGCAGGGATGGGTCTGTGTGCTTTGGGGGGGCAGGGATGGGGTCTGTGTGCTTGGGGGGGCAGGGATGGGGTCTGTGTGCTTTGGGGGGGAGCAGGGATGGGGTCTGTGTGCTTTGGGGGGGGCAGGGATGGGGTCTGTGTGCTTGGGGGGGGCAGGGATGGGGTCTGTGTGCTTGGGGGGGGGCAGGGATGGGGTCTGTGTGCTTTGGGGGGCGCAGGGATGGGGTCTGTGTGCTTTGGGGGGGGCAGGGATGGGGTCTGTGTGCTTTGGGGGCGCAGGGATGGGGTCTGTGTGCTTTGGGGGGAGCAGGGATGGGGTCTGTGTGCTTTGGGGGGGGCAGGGATGGGGTCTGTGTGCTTGGGGGGGGGGCAGGGATGGGGTCTGTGTGCTTTGGGGGGGGCAGGGATGGGGTCTGTGTGCTTTGGGGGGGCAGGGATGGGGTCTGTGTGCTTGGGGGGGGCAGGGATGGGGTCTGTGTGCTTTGGGGGCGCAGGGATGGGGTCTGTGTGCTTTGGGGGGGCGCAGGGATGGGGTCTGTGTGCTTGGGGGGGGCAGGGATGGGGTCTGTGTGCTTTGGGGGGGGCAGGGATGGGGTCTGTGTGCTTGGGGGGGGCAGGGATGGGGTCTGTGTGCTTGGGGGGGCAGGGATGGGGTCTGTGTGCTTTGGGGGCGCAGGGATGGGGTCTGTGTGCTTGGGGGGGGCAGGATGGGGTCTGTGTGCTTTGGGGGGCGCAGGGATGGGGTCTGTGTGCTTGGGGGGGGGCAGGGATGGGGTCTGTGTGCTTTGGGGGGGGGCAGGGATGGGGTCTGTGTGCTTGGGGGGGGGGCAGGATGGGGTCTGTGTGCTTTGGGGGGGCGCAGGGATGGGGTCTGTGTGCTTGGGGGGGGGCAGGGATGGGGTCTGTGTGCTTGGGGGGGGGGCAGGGATGGGGTCTGTGTGCTTTGGGGGGGGGCAGGGATGGGGTCTGTGTGCTTGGGGGGGGGCAGGGATGGGGTCTGTGTGCTTTGGGGGGGGCAGGGATGGGGTCTGTGTGCTTTGGGGGGCGCAGGGATGGGGTCTGTGTGCTTGGGGGGGGCAGGGATGGGGTCTGTGTGCTTTGGGGGGGCAGGGATGGGGTCTGTGTGCTTTGGGGGGCGCAGGGATGGGGTCTGTGTGCTTTGGGGGGGCGCAGGGATGGGGTCTGTGTGCTTGGGGGGGGGCAGGGATGGGGTCTGTGTGCTTTGGGGGGGGCAGGGATGGGGTCTGTGTGCTTGGGGGGGCAGGGATGGGGTCTGTGTGCTTGGGGGGGGGCAGGGATGGGGTCTGTGTGCTTTGGGGGGGGGCAGGGATGGGGTCTGCGTGCTTTGGGGGGGCGCAGGGATGGGTCTGTGTGCTTGGGGGGGGGCAGGGATGGGGTCTGTGTGCTTTGGGGGGCGCAGGGATGGGTCTGTGTGCTTTGGGGGGGCAGGGATGGGGTCTGTGTGCTTTGGGGGGGCGCAGGGATGGGGTCTGTGTGCTTTGGGGGGGCGCAGGGATGGGGTCTGTGTGCTTTGGGGGGGAGCAGGGATGGGGTCTGTGTGCTTGGGGGGGCAGGGATGGGGTCTGTGTGCTTTGGGGGGCGCAGGGATGGGGTCTGTGTGCTTTGGGGGGCGCAGGGATGGGGTCTGTGTGCTTTGGGGGGAGCAGGGATGGGGTCTGTGTGCTTGGGGGGGGCAGGGATGGGGTCTGTGTGCTTTGGGGGGGAGCAGGGATGGGGTCTGTGTGCTTTGGGGGGGCAGGGATGGGGTCTGTGTGCTTTGGGGGGGCAGGGATGGGGTCTGTGTGCTTTGGGGGGTGCAGGGATGGGGTCTGTGTGCTTTGGGGGGGCGCAGGGATGGGGTCTGTGTGCTTTGGGGGGTGCAGGGATGGGGGCTGTGTGCTTTGGGGGGTGCAGGGATGGGGTCTGTGTGCTTTGGGGGGCGCAGGGATGGGGTCTGTGTGCTTTGGGGGGTGCAGGGATGGGGGCTGTGTGCTTTGGGGGGCGCAGGGATGGGTCTGTGTGCTTTGGGGGGCGCAGAGCCGTGGCTGCCCCCCCGTCCCCCCACCCCGCCACCACCCACGCGTGGCCGGAGCCGTGGGAGCGGCTCGTTGGTCTAGGGGTATGATTCTCGCTTAGGGTGCGAGAGGTCCCGGGTTCAAATCCCGACGAGCCCAAACTTTTTTTCCCTCCCACCCCAACCCCCCCGCACCCCTTTTGCTGCCCCCCCCCGCGACGTGGGCCACCGTGGGGGCAGGAAGGATGAGCACAAGCCGCTTAAGGGGGGATTAAGGGTTCTCGGGACCCCCCCCCCAGGGCTGGGAGCGCCTATAAAAGGCGGGTGGAGCGGAGGGACGGTGGGGTGGTGGCAGCGCCCGGGCCCACGCGGCGTGGGGCACCCACGGGGGGGGGGACACGGGGGACACCCGTGGGTTGTGGCCAGCTCCGGGGCAGGGACAGGTTGGTGCTGGGGGGGGGGACAGAGGGATGGGGGGGCGGGCAGGGCTGGGCTGAGGGACCCCGCGGTGGGTACACGGGGGGGCTCGGTGGTGCCTGCCCCGGTTGGGCTGGACTGGGCCATACTGGGCCGGACTGGGATGGACTGGACTGGGCCATAGTAGGCCGGATTGGGCCGAACAGGGCTGTACTGGGCCATACTGGGATGGACTGGGATGGACTGGACTGGGCCATAGTAGGCCGGATTGGGCCGGACAGGGCCGTACTGGGCCATACTGGGCCGGACTGGGATGGACTGGACTGGGCCATAGTAGGCCGGATTGGGCCGGACAGGCTGTACTGGGCCATACTGGGCCGGACTGGGATGGACTGGACTGGGCCATAGTAGGCCGGATTGGGCCGGACAGGGCCGTACTGGGCCGGACAGGGCTAGACTGGGCCATACTGGGCCGGACTGGGATGGACTGGACTGGGCCATAGTAGGCCGGATTGGGCCGGACAGGGCCGTACTGGGCCGGACAGGGCTAGACTGGGCCATACTGGACTGGACTGGGCCATACTGGGCTGGACTGGGATGGACTGGACTGGGCCATAGTAGGCCAGACTGGGCCGACTGGGCTGGACAGGGCTAGACTGGGCCATACTGGACTGGACTGGCCGGACTGGGCCGTACTGGGCTGTACTGGGCCGGACTGGGCCGGACTGGGCTGGACAGGGCTAGACTGGGCCATACTGGACTGGACTGGGCCGGACTGGGCCGTACTGGGCTGTACTGGGCCGGACTGGGCTGGACTGGGCTGGACAGGGCTAGAGTGGGCCATACTGGACTGGATTGGGCCATACTGGGATGGACTGGACTGGGCCATAGTAGGCCATACTGGGCCGGACTGGGCCGGACAGGGCCAGACTGGGCCATACTGGACTGGACTGGGCCGGGCCATACTGGGCTGGACTGGGCTGGACTGGGCCGTACTGGGTCAGGTGGGGCCAGCTCAGGTCACAGCACCAGGCTGTACCACACGGTCCTGCACTGGGCCAGACTGGTGCCCTCCCATTCCACCCGCGCCGCTCCCTCCCGGGCCCCTCGTGGCCATCAGTAGGCTCCAGAGTGAATGCTCCCCCCACCCCTTCCCAAAAGACCCCGGGGCAGGGGCACTGGGGGTACTGGCGTGGGGTGCTGGTACGGGACAGTGGCACTGGGAGGGGGCGTGTCCCGCCGCGGCCCCTCCCCCCGAGCCCCCGCCCCCAGCCAAGGCACCCAGGCCCCCCGGGGGAGGGGCCGGCTGTTGCCGGGGCAACCAGAGGTGCCACCCGTGGGGCCGGTGACCGGGGCCGGGCACGGGGGTCCCGCACCATGGACCTCAGCGCCTCCCCCTCCGCGGGCAGTGAGTGGGGGGCGGGACCCCCCGGGGCCGGGCACCCCGAGGGGGCGGGCACTGGGGGGGGGACCCCAGGGAGGGGCACCCAGGGGTGGGACCCCCAGGGAGGGGCGCCCCGAGGGGACGGGCACCCATGGGGGGGGGCTCCAGGGAGGGGCACCCCAAGGATGAGCCCCCCAATCAGGGGTATCCATAGGTGTTGGCACCCCAAAAAGGGGCCCCCAAGTGGGGCACCCCGAGGAGGGACGCTCGAAGGAGGGGCCCCCGAGGAGGGACACCCTGAGGAGGGGCACCCCAAGAGTGAGCCCCCCCAAGGACGAGCCCCCCAAGGAGGGGCACCCAGAGGTGTTGGCCCCCCAATGAGGGATGCCCCCAAGGAGGGGCACCCCAAGGATGAGCCCCCCGAGGAGGGACACCCCTAGGTGTTGGCCCCCCAAGAAGGGGCCCCCCAAGGAGGGGCACCCAGAGGTGTTGGTACCCCAAGGATGAGCCCCCCAAGGATGGGCCCCCCAGGGAGGGGCACCCTTAGGTGTTGTCCCCTCAAGGAGGGCCCCCTCAAGGTGGGGCACCCAGAGGTGTTGGCACCCCAAGGATGAGCCCCCCAAGGAGGGGCACCCCTAGGTGTTGTCCCCCCAAGGAGGGGCACCCCAAGGAGGGGCACCCTGCCAGGTGTTGGCCCCCCAAGGATGAGCCCCCCAAGGATGAGCCCCCCAAGGAGGGGCACCCCTAGGTGTTGTCCCCTCAAGGAGGGGCCCCTCAAGGTGGGGCCCCCAGAGGTGTTGGCACCCCAATCATGGGCACCCAAGGATGGGCCCCCAAGGAGGGGCCCCCCAGGGAGGGACGCCCGAGCAGGGTCCCCCCGTGCGGCCCCCGACCCGCGCCCCCCGGCAGGGCAGCTGCGGGCGCTGGGTGCGGAGCTGGGCGCGCTGCAGGCGGGGCAGGCGGCCGAGCTGGGGCAGCTGGAGCGGGCGCTGGCGCGGGCGCGGGCCGAGCGGGGGCGGCGGCGGCGGCGGCGGGGCGCTGGGGGGCCGAGGCCACCCGCCTGCGCGAGGAGGTGGCCACGCTGCGGGCAGAGCTGCGCCGGCTACGAGGTACCGGGCGGGGGTGGCCACGGGTGGGGGGGTTTGGTGGCCTTGGTGGGGGGGGTTGGTGGCCTTGGTGCCGTGGGGTGGTGGCCGTGGGTGATGGGGGGAAGGTGGCCATGGCAATGGTGGGGTGGTGGCCTTGGGATTCTGGGGTGGTGGCCATGGCATGGTGGTGGCCATGATGTCATGGGTTGGTGGCCATGACATGGCAGGGTGGTGGCCATGGTGTGGTTGGATGGTGGCCATGGCGTGGTGGGTTGGTGGCCTTGGTGCCATGGGGTGGGGGGTGGCCATGGGTGGAGGGCGGTGGCCATGGTCTCATGGGTTAGTGGCCATGGCGTGGTGGGTTGGTGGCCTTGGTGCCATGGGGTGGTGGCCGTGGGTGATGGGGGGTGGCCATGAGTGGAGGGCGGTGGCCATGCTCTCATGGGTTGGTGGCCATGTGATGGTGGGATGGCGGCCATGATATTGCAGAGTGGTGGCCATGGCGTGGTTGGATGGTGGCCATGGCGTGGTGGGTTGGTGGCCTTGGTGCCATGGGGTGGTGGCCGTGGGTGATGGGGGGAAGGTGGCCATGGGTGGAGGGCGGTGGCCTTGGTGCCATGGGGTGGTGGCCATGTGATGGTGGGATGGTGGCCATGACATGGCAGGGTGGTGGCCATGGTGTGGTTGGATGGTGGCCATGGCGTGGTGGGATGGTGGCCTTGGTGCCATGGGGGGGTGGCCGTGGGTGATGGGGGGGTGGCCATGGGTGGAGGGTGGTGGCCGTGGTCTCATGGGTTGGTGGTCATGGCGTGGTGGGGTGGCGGCCATGGCGCGGCAGGGTGGTGGCCGTGGGGTGACGTTGCAGGGCAGGGGCTGGTGACCACAGCAGGGGCCGGTGCCGTGGGTCGGGGTGCCGTGGGTCGCGGTGCTGTGGGGCTGAGGCGGCGGTGCCGCGCAGCGGAGCTGGGTGAGCTGCAGGCGCAGGAGGCGGCGCTGGGCGAGGAGCACCGGGCACCGCGGCACCGCCACCGCCTCCGCGGCACCCGCGGCCACCGGTACCGCCCGCGGCCCCCCGCGGCCCCCCGCCTACAGCCCCCAGCCCCGGGACCCCCCCCAGCTGCAGCCCCCCGCCCCATGGGGCCTCCTCGTCCGTGCCCCGCTGCCCCCCGGCCACGTCCCCCTGCCCCCCCCACGTCCCCCTGTCCCCGTGTGCCCCCCGTCCTGTGTCCCCCAGCCATGGCCCTGGTGACCCCTGACCCCTGTCACCCCTGGCCCCATGGCCATGTCCCCCCCCAGTGTCCCCCTGTCCCCACAGCCATGTCCCTCATGTCCCCCCACCCATGACCCCCCCCCATCCCCATGGCCATGTCCCCCATGTCCCCCCCAGTGTCCCCCCATCCCCATGGCCATGTCCCCCATGTCTCCCTCAGTGTCCCCCTGTCCCCATGGCCATGTCCCCCTTGTCCCCCCACCCATGTCCCCCCCCGTCCCCATGGCCATGTCCCCCCCAGTGTCCCCCTGTCCCCACGGCCATGTCCCCCTTGTCCCCCCACCCATGTCCCCCCCGTCCCCATGGCCATGTCCCCCCCAGTGTCCCCCTGTCCCCACGGCCATGTCCCCCTTGTCCCCCCACCCATGTCCCCCCCGTCCCCATGGCCATGTCCCCCTCGTACCTCCCATGTCCCCCTGTCCCCCTTGTCCCCCTGTCCCCATGCCCCCCCCCGTCCCTTGCCCATGTCCCCCCTCTCCTGGCCATGCCCCCGTCCCCCCGTCCGTGCCCCCGCGCCGCCCCCGGCACCCCCATCTCCCGCAGGTGCCCCGAGGGGCCGGGGGACTCCGAGGGTCCCCCCGTAGCGTCCCCCTCCTCCGAGGACCCCGAGGACCCCCAGCCCTGGCGCCCGGAGGGGACCCACAGCCAGGTCCGGGGTTTGGGCGGGGGGGGGGGGGCTCAGGGTGCCACCGTGCTGGGGGTGGCCCTGACGCCCCTCCCCTCCCCAGGAGACCACCGGTGGGCTCCAGCCCTTCATCCTCTTCATTGTGGCCTCCACCATCATCTTCCTCTACCCCTGCCTGAAGCGGAGCTGAGACCCCAGGGGGCACCCTGACCCCCCCCACCCCCAGCAGCACCCTGACGCCCCCCAGCAGCACCCTGACCCCCCCCCCATGGAGCACCTGACCCCCTCCCTGATCCCCCTGACACCCCCCACCCAATGCAATACACCAGATACCCCCCCGCATGCACGTGCCGTCGGTGCGAGGACCCCCCCACCCATGGGTGCACCCCGCTGCCACCCACGTGCCACCCGCGTCACCCCCCCAAAGCGGGACGTGCCCCCCCCGCCCCCCGGGGGGGTATTTTGGGTGCCGGGTGCGTGGCTCTGACTCGACGGGTTATTTTTAGGCGCTGGCGCAGGCGCCTGGGCCCTCCCCCCCCTCAACCCCCCCCCACCCGCTGTCACCCTGGGGTGCACCCTGAGACCCCCCCCCCGGCCACCGGCACCCACCCAGGGGATTCCTCGCCGGGGGGGGGGGGGGGGAGGGGGGCTGAGTCACGGGGGGGGGTGGGAGATGAACCCGGGTGTCCCACACCCCCTGACCTCCCCCCCCCCACCCCGGAGGGACCCAGGCGTCCGGGTGCCCCCCACCCCCCCACCCCCTGGAAGCTTCCAGGGCGGGTGGCCAGCGGTGACGTGGGGGCGGTGACGCGGCGGACGGGCACCGGAACCGGGGGGAACCTGATACACCCCCCCCCCCCGCCCCCCAAAGTTACCCCCCGCCCCCCAAAGGACCCAAGCGTCCACACCCACCCCACCCCCCAGCACCACCACCCCCCCCAGCACCCAAGGGTGCTGGAGGGGACCCAGGGTGGACCCCCGCAGCGTGGGGGGGGGTGTGTCAGTGATGTTGGGGTGCAGCGGGGTCACACGGGGGGGGGCCCGGACACACACCCCCGCCCCCCGCCCGTGGGGAAACTGAGGCACGGGCGAGGGGACCCCACGGCTTGAGTCACCAGTGGGGTGGTCACCGGGCGTGGGGGGGGTCCCAAGGGAGGGGGGGTCCCAAGGGAGGGGCGCTGGTGGGGGGGGGTTGGGGAGGGGGGTCCTGGGGGGGGGGGTGTCCAGGTGGGTTTCCTGCCGGGAGGGGGGTTGTTCGTGGGGTTGGGGGGGTCCTCGGGGGTGTTTGGGGGGTCTCGTTGTGCGCGGGGGGTTCTTGTGTGAGTTTTGGGGGGGGATTCGGGGGGGGTTCCTGGGGGGGGAATCCCGCGTTTCCTGAGGGGTCTTTGGGGGGGTTTTAGGGTGCCAATGGCACTGGGGTGTATTGGGGTGCCCGGGGGGGCTGGGTATCGGGGTGTCAGGGTGCCCGGGGTGCTGCGGTTTTGGGGTGCCGGGCTCCGGAGGTGTCAGGGTAATGGGGTGCTGAGGTTTTGGGGGTGGCGAGGTTTGGGGGTACAGGGCTACCGGTGTTCTGGGTGTGTCGGGTGCTGGGGGTGCTGAGGTTTTGGGGTGCCGTGTTACAGTGATTGCAGGGTGCCAGAATGCGCAGTTTTGGGGGTACGGGGGTCTCGGGGTGCCGGCGTGAGAGGATTTGGGGGTGCCAGGGTTTTGGGGTGTGGGGGTTTCGGGG